>NW_006159570.1:241541-285038 GCF_000334495.1 Tupaia belangeri chinensis
CTGCAGCCTCCGCCACCCGGCACAGTCCCAGTTCGGGCCTCGGGGCTCCGCCCCGGAGAGCTGCGCGCGCGACCTGGCAGGCCTGGGCCTTTTGTGACGCTTCCGGAGCTTGAGAGTGTTGCTTTCCCGACTCCCGCCCGGTAGCGGGTCCTGAAGGGGTGGTGGTGGTGGAGGGCGGGGGCAATCTGCTTACCTCGCCCGGGGCCACATCCCCTACAGTCGGCCCGCTTTGGCTCCCACTCCTGCGGGAAGTAAAGCTTGGAGGGCGGAGTTGGAGTTAGAGAATCTTCCCGAGCCTTAAAGCCCCTTGACTTTCCTTGCAGGCCCGGGACCGCTGGCCACAATAAATTCATCCCTATGTTCCTTCCGGCGTTGCATTTAGCAGAGGGGCCCACCATCTCCTCCCCCTCTGTCCCCGGTACAACGTCCTGGATGCTGCCTAATTGCAGTCGTTAAGCAATAGGAACGTAGCAATAGGGCCCTCCCGCCGACTCTTGGCAGAAACCCCGGGGGACCTTGGTTGGGAAGGTTTGCATCAGCAGCGGGCCTGTGCTTGTGAGCTTCCCATCCCCACTTGGTGCTGTTCCCTTTGCGGTCCCATGACCAGCACTGCAAGATGACTAAGAGGATCTGGCCATAGGGTTCACCCTTACACACAGGGAAAGAACTCTCAAGGAAGAGGCTGCAGCTGGAGTGATGATATTGCTGTTATCAGAGGCCGTCCACAAACACACTGAACAGCGGTCTCTCTAGATTGTTGATGTTGCTGATGCTGTGTCAGCCTCCCTCAAGGGCGGGGCAAAGAGAGCGTTTAACAACCGGAGCTTCTGCATTTCAGTTGCAGGTGGTCTTGTTATATTTACTGTCTTGCAAATATGGGATAATCTCCCAACTCCCAGCTCATACATGAATTTGGACCTAGGTTTACATCCTTGGGTCTGAACATAAAGAATTAGGGGTTTTTCTCATTTTTTCTTTAGGCATCATGGTGTTTATTAATTATTTAGTGTTTAGCAAAAGAAAAATTGGGTTACGAAAATATAAACAGCTGATTTCCTTGCATCAAAAGAGCATGGTTTGAGATCGCCAGAGAAACTGAATTGTTCTCACACATTTTTTGGTGAGTGCTTTTAGAAATTTGAGGTCTAAGGTTGTTAAGAATTGGGCCAGCAAGTGGCATGGTGATTAAGGGGCTGGACTCCCACAGGGTCGGTCTTGGTTCAAGTCCCAGACCTGGTGGCTTGCTTTCTCACTTTCCTTCTCTCTCTCTCTCTCTGGTTAACTCATGTGAAAAATAATAATGATAATAAATAAAAACAAGTAAATAATTCATTTTTTTAAAACGCAGGGAAAGAAAAACATGTTCCGTGATGAATATGAATTGTGATAAAATAATGAATAGCTATGAACTTTTGAAATGAGTTCACGTTGGAGGCTGGATGAGGAGCCAACCTGCTCCATCAGCAACTGGGCACATGGCGGTGCTGCTTCCTGAGACTGTAACTGCACTAGAGCTCCGCTTGATTTTCAGAAGACCGCTATCCTACATTACCCATGACACTTTGCCCCAAGTTCACAAGTACTTGACCCTAGGTATGTATATGTACATATGTGATTCGTGATTACCAGGGTAAGGTCACTCAGAAGGACAATTCGCACTTCATTCCTCTTGAACGAAACTTCTAAACTGTGAATGTTGTTTCTGCAGGAAACTGTCCACCGGACTGTAGTTCTTCACCCTTTCCATCCTTGAACCACTGAGTTCTTTGGACTCCATATTTTTTAGCAAACAAATTAAGCGATTATCTTTCCATCAGGCAAAAATATAGTAACATGTATTGTTACTATATATATTTTAAAAGTAGTGCCCATGAATTGTAAAATAGTTGTCAGCCTTCTGAACACATTGGTAGTTATTTAAGGATACTTTCTTTTCTTTTTTCAATTTTAAAAGAATTATTTAATTTTATTTATTCATTCATTCATTTATTTTAATTTGACCAGAGAGAAGAGAGAGAGAGGGAAAGTGAGAAAGCAAGCTTTTGGGTCTGGGACTTGAAGCATAGTCGGCCTTTTGGGAGTGTCCAGCGTCTTAACCACCACACCACCTGCTGGTTCCTAAAGACACTTTCTTTTTTTGTTTTAGAGGAATTTCTGCCATAGGGCATGTACACTCAACAGAAAGACAGAGACAGAAAGACAAAAAGTGAGAAATTACCCCCAGGGGGGATGGCCACAATGCAGTCCCTTCTCCACTCTCCTCTTGGGATCTTGGGCACGAACACACACATGTCCAGTGGGAGTTTAAGCCACTGGGTCCAGGACACAAACCGTGGTCAATTACATGGGAGTCCTGCGACATAGCCATTACGCCAACCGTTGGTCCCCTATGCTTTTTCTAACATTTTGATACAGTGTAAATCCTGATACAATAAAGATTACTTCTCCCCAGGTTAGTAGAGGAAATTTCCTCCTTAAAATTCTTTGGCCATTTTTTTTTCATTAACTGAGCATTTACTGATTTACTTAAGCCTTACTTAAGCCTTGTGTTCATAGAGAAATCTGAAAAAATAACCACTTCCTTCTCTATTCGTGTTGTCCAATACTGTACCCACGAGCCACACGTTGCCATCTGTATTTGTGTAGCCATTTATATTAAGTGAAATACCATTTAAACCACATCTTCCCAGCCCACTGGCCGCATTTCAAGTGCTGAAGACCCACACATGACTGCAACTATCTACTTGAACAACACAGAATGGGACATTTCCACTACTGTAGGAAAGTCTTTTGGCTATCACTGCCCTAAATAGGTCATATTTGACTTGGGAGATAAAATATAATGCATAAAATAAAGTGGGAAATGTTAATGCAAGAAAGATAAAACCTCATTAGAAATTTGAGACCAGCTGATGGTGTAATGATTATGTAGCTGGACTCCCACATAGTCAACCACGGTTTGAGTCCTGGACCTGCTGGCTTAAAACTCACACTGGGTGCATGTGTGTGTGTGTGCCCAAAAGCCCAAGAAGAGAATGGAGAAGGGACTGCAGTGTGGCCATCTCCCCTGGAGATTGATTTCTGGCTTTTTATCTCTCTTTGTCTCTGGCAAGCACACATACCCTATAGCAAAAATCTCTCTGGAAAAAAAAAATAGGAATGTGGTAATCTGGGTCAACAGAAGGTATGGCAGTTGAGGCACTGGAGTCCCACATGGACGGCCACAGTTTAAGGGCCAGATCTGGCAGCTCGCTTTCTCACTTTCCCTCTCTCTTCATGTCTCTCTCTCTGATCAGATTAAAAAATAATTAATTTTTTTTTTAAAAAAAGAATGTGGTCATCTTTAAGAATTCAGATTCTGGCTTCAGACTATGGCTCCTCATGTACTGACCTTAGGTAGATTACCTAATCTAAGTTGCTTTATAGGTAAAGTGAAAATGAGAACAGTACTAACTTTAAAGAATGGACATAGGGCTAAATGAAATTTTCTGTGAATAATGTACATAGGCTAAAGTCTAGAATATGGCTGTCAATAAAATGAGCTATTAATGTAAAAATATGTTACTATAATAAAGGTTTTCTCTTTGAAAACTGTATCCCTAGCACCCCTCAGTATATGTAGCTAACGAGAAGTGCTTAATAAATGCCAAGTTAATGATAAAAGGTGATACTGCAGTTCTTTTATGGATATGAGGGCCGGTGTTAAATTTGAAAACTGGCCTTTCTTTCTCTGTTGAAGAGTGGAGGCCAATGTTGGACAATGTCGGTAAAAATGTCATCTCACTTTTCCTGGGATAAGAAACCTTTGTACAAAAAGACATTGGGGTAGATACAGAGAAGCAGAAATCCTTTCCGCCCTTAAATGAAGACAGGAGTCACTTCGCTTGCCCTACCCTTTTTTTGCTCCCCACAGTGCACCAGTGGGAAGCAGCTGGATCTGATTTCAGGTGGCAGGTGTTTTCCCAAATGGCTCTCCGGAGGGTTTGGGTTGGCACTCCAGGGCTTTGAAAAGTACAACCAAACAATAACAACCACCAAATCGGTTCAGTCTTCCTCTTGTCTCTTTAAAAGTAATTCCACAATAAAGAAGTCCGACTATTTCTGTGTTTAAGTACAATACTGGTAACTGCTCATGGAACTGGAGTCCTAGGAATTTGGGGGAGTACTGCTTTAACACTGCACCAAAACAAAAGGCTTCCTGGGTGAGTAATGAGCTTGCAGCTCCTGGAACTCCTGGAACTTCATTGGAAGCTTTCTCTGCAAGGCATCAAGAGATGTGTACACTGGGTGATGAGTCGCGTCTATTAGCACCCATGAAGTTCCCTCTATTTTTTTTTTTTTAACAAGCAGTGATTTTTTTTCGTTAATAAACTAAAAGACTATTTCCAGATGATTCGTTCTCATGTATTCTGCATGCTTTACTTAGTAAGCAAAGCCCGGTGAGGCGAGGCTTCAACTAGTCCTCAGACTCCGACCCTTCTTCATCTTGACTAATCTGGAAGTAATGAAGTTCCTAAGTCTCCTTGTCAGATGCAACCACACGAAGCCAATCACGAGGGTTGTGTTTCTTAAGGTATTTCTTGATGAGGTATTTCAAATACCTTTTAGAGAACTGTTTCTCGGAAACAACTGTGATTTTATTCTTGAGGCATTCAATGTGGACTACATTTCCAAGGTTGCCAGTTTTCCCATTGACTTTAACCTTTTCCCCCAGAAACTGTTCAACATTTCCAGAGTCAAAAATTCCGTCTTCTACTAGATGAGTAAGGTCCAAATTAAACCTGACCTCTTAGGCTTCTTGTCTTTCAGCTCCATCTTGGCAGCTAGTTATGCGGTCAGAAAGTCCCTCTTTTTTTTTTTTTTTTAAAGAATTATTTTCATGGGACCAGCAAGTGGCATGGTGGTTAAGGCACTGGACACTCACTCCCACATGGCCAGTGGCAGTTTGAGTCTCAGTGGTGCCTTGCTTTCTCATTTTCCTCTTTCTCTCTCTCTCTCTGTGTCTCCCTCTGGTCAAATTAAAATAAATGAATGAGTAAATAAAATTAAATAAGTCTTTTTTCAAAAAAAATTTTTAAAGAATTATTTTCTTTAACTTTATTTATTTTAGTTAGGCCAGAGAGAGACAGAGTGAGAGAGAGATAGAGAGGAGAGAAAGTGAGAAAGCAAGATGCCAGGCCTGGGACTCAAACCACGGTCAGCCATGGGGGAGTCCAGAGCTCTTAACCACCACATCACCTGCTGGTCCAACAGTTTACTCTTTAGTGATTGGATCTACCCCCCTCTCTAGCAGGGAGAAACTCCTTTATGACTTAGGCTAGCTGAAAAACAAGAGGAAGTTTCTGCCAGAGTGTATTGAGAAAGAAATATTGACACATACAGGAATGGACTGCCTTGGCGCACCTGTCAGCATGTTCAGTTTATGGCTGATGATTTAGAGTAAGCCCATTAAATGTGTACTTTTATCCACAGCAATTTAAAAATATCTGCTATGAGAGGTTTCCTTTTACTTTGAGACAGTTTCCTTTTGTCTTAATTCTCTATACATTGTTTGTTCCACAGCTTGAAAATTCAATGCATAGTTTTACACTTCTTGAAAAATATATTCAAATAAGCTGATATTAAAACATTGGTGCTAGGGACCAGCAGTTAGCGTAATGGTTATGTTGCTGGACTCCCACGTAGTTGACCGCAGTTCGCGTCCCAGACCTGGTGGCTTAAAACTCATGCTGGGCACGTGTGCATGCCTGCCCAAGATCCCAAGAGGAGAATGGAGGAGAAGGGATTGCGGTGTGACCATCCCCTCTGGGGGATGATTTCTTGCTTTCTGTCTCTGTCTCTCTCTGTCTGTCTGGTGAGTGCATGTGCCCTATAGCAAAAACCTCTCAAAAAAAAAAAAAAAAAAATTGGTGCTGGGGCCAGTAAGTGGCATGGTGGTCAAGCATATCCCCATGTTGCTTACCACAGTTCAAGTCCCAGACCTGGTGGCTTACTTTCTCACTTTCCCTCTCTGTCTCTGTGTGTTTCTCTTTGCTAAAATTAAACTAAATGAATGAATAAATAGAATTAAATAAATAATTATTAAAAATATTAATTGGTGCTGGGGCTAGCAGGTGGTGTGGTGGTTAAGGTACTGGATTCCCACATAGTTGAATGCAGTTTGAATCCCACACCTACCAGTTTGCTTTCTGACTTTCCCTCTCTCTCTGATCAAATTAAAAAGTAACAATGAGGGAACAGCAGATGGTGTACCAGTTTTGTTGCTGGACTCACACATAGTCAACTGCGGTTCGAGTCTGGACCTGGTGGCTTCAATCTCACATAGGGCATGTGTGTGTGTGCCCAAGATCTCAGGAGGAGAACAGAGGAGAAAGGATTGCGGCATGGCCATCTCCTCCTGGGGGGTGATTTTCACCTGTGCAAGCGCACATGCCCTATAGCAAAAATCTCTCTAAAAAGAAAAGAGTTATAATAATAAACTAAATAAAATGAAATAATTTTTTTTAAAAAAAATTGGGAACCAGCAGATGGTGTAATGGTTATGTTGTTGGACTCCCACATGGCTTACTGTTGTTGGAGTCAAGATCTAGAGGTTTGAAACTCACACTGGGCATGTGTGTGTGTGCCCAAACCCTTGAAAGGAGAACAAAGGAGAAGGGATTGCAGCATGGCCATTCCCCTGGGGGGTGATCTCTTGCTTTCTGTCTCTCTGTCTCTCCAGTGAGCTATCATGCCCTATAACAAAAAAATCTTCCTAAAAAAAGGAAAAAGGGTGCTGAGGCCAGCAGGTGGCATGGTGGTTAAGGTGCTGGACTCCCACATGGGTGAACATGGTTCAAGTCTCGGATCTGGTGGCTTGCTCTCTGACTTTCTCTCTCTCTCTCTGATGAGCTCTCGGCCATTAGATAACTTATAAAAATAATAATAATAATAATAATAAATTAAATAAATAATTTTTTTAAAGTTAGTTCCAAGAGATTATCATTCTGAAATAAATCCCTAAATGCAAAGTAACATTAAGTGGTTGTTTGGATATACTAGGTGAAATCTACAGTGAATATCGTGAAAGGAGATTTTTTTCAATGTTTGCAATTATAGAGTAATAAAAGTTGTGAAAAACATACAGAGAACTCTCATGTACCATCTCTCCACCCCCATTTCCCCAGTGGTACTATCTCGCATAACTACATTACAGTATCAAAAGCAGAACATTGGCACTGGAACCATTTTGTGAGCTTATTCAGATTGTTGGTGAGTGTATGTGTATATGTACAAGTGTATATGTATTTTCTGTACAATCTTTTTAAAAATAATTATTTATTCATTCATTTATTTTAATTTAACGAGAGAGAGAGAGACAGGAAGTGAGAAAGCAAGCTTCCAGGTCCAGAACTCAAACCATGGCCGGCCATGTGGGAGTGTCCAGCGTCTTTACCACCACACCACCTGCTGGTCCCTCTGTGCAATATTTTATTATCTTTCTAGAATTATTTATTTCAATTTTATTTATTCATTCATTCATTCATTTACTTTTATTTGACTAGAGAAAGAGAAAGGGAAAATGAGAAAGCGATTTGAGACTCGAACTGAGGTCAGCCATGTGGGAATATCCAGCACCTTAACCACCATGCCACCTGCTGGCTCCCACCCTCTGTGCAATCTTTTCATGTGTATAGAGCTTGTACCATCATCACAATGAGATACAGGGCAGTTCTGTCATGGCAAGCTTCCCAAGAGTCACACCTTTGCAGTCACAAGAAACCTGCTTCCCTCCATATCTCAAATTCCTGGGAATCACTAATCTGTTCCCATCTCTATAATTTCAGGAATGCTATAAAAATAGAATCATACAGTATGGAATACTTTTTACTAGTTTTTTCCCCACTCAGCATATTTCTCTTGATATCTGTCCAAGTAATTTTTTGTATGCTCCCTTTGATCGGTAAATATTCCATGGTATGGATGTACCACAGTCTATTTAACCATTCACCCATTGACAGCCATTTCAATTGCTTCCAGTTTTTTGATATTATGAATAAAGCAACTGCTATGAAAATTCATGTGTGGGTTTTGTGTGAGCCTAGGTTTTCATTTCTCCCGAATAAGTTAACAAGAAGAATACATTTCATTTGCTGAGCCATAAGGTAAACGCAGGTTTGCTTTGTTTTTGTTTTTGCTTTAGTTTGCTATAGGGCATGTGCACTCACCAGAGAGACAGAGAAAGAGAGAGAGACAGAGAAAGAGGGAAAGTAGAAAATCACCCCTGGGAGAGATGACCATGTATCAATCCCTTCTCCATTCTCCTCTCAGGATTTAGGGCGCACACATACACATGCATCCAGTGTGGTTTTCAAACTTCCAGGGCAGAGACTTGAACCATGTTCAGCCATGTGGGAATCCAGTACCTTAACCACTATGCCACCTGCTGGCCCCATATGCTTAGTTTTTTAAAGACATTGCCAACCTATTTTCTGGAGTGGCTGTATTATTATTATTATTATTATTATTATTATTATTATTTTGCTAGAGAGTGTATGCACTCACCAGAAAGAGACAGAGGAAAAAGCCATAGAGAATGATCATCCAGTAATACCTTCTCCTCCATCTCTCCCTCCTTTTGAGATATTGGGTGTGTAAGCACATGCACTCAGCAAATTTCTCAGGCTCCCATGTCCAGGATTCAAACTGCACCAGTCAACCTTGCAGGATTCTGATGTGGGATTTGGCTGCTCCAACCACCAGGCCATGAAGCCGACCTGCAGCTACATTTTATATTCCCTTCAGCATGTATGTATGATGAAAGATGGACCTTCAATCTGTTAAATAAACTTACTAAGTAGAGTGATCCATTTCTTTCACTATGCCATCATCGCTTGAATGCGTATTTACTATACTGTTGTTGCTCAGTAACTTGGATGTCGCCAGATCTAAGCTTTAAGGTCAGGGATATCATTTTGTGCTCTCAGTGGCTAACACAGTGTTGGTGTTCTCAGTGGCTAACAGCGTGCCTCACATGTATTAGATTTGCTAAGTATTTATTGAATGAATGAACAATAACAAGAATAGCTGAGAGAGGTTGAAATCAAATTGAAAAATAAAATTATCAGTAAATTATAACTGAATTTGAATGAGATGACATAATTTTTCTTCCAACATATAACAACATTTTCAGATCAGAACTTGGTACCCTATAATGTGTATCACTTGTGAGCCAATGTATAAAACTAAATGCTAAAATATGTTGGTCCAAGCTTATTTATTACAGTCTTTCTGGTAAGAGCAAAACATTGGAAACAATCTCAATGCCCAATGATATTAACTTGCCTTAATAAACTTTCTATGCTATGAGATACCGTGCAGTTACTGAAAACAATAACACTGAATAATGAGCATCCTTCAAAAGATACTAATTTTTAAAAGTTGGAGAAAAGAATGCTGAGTTTGCCATAATTCGTGTAATAAAAGAGTAGGCCAGCAGGTGTGGAGGTTAAGGCACTGGATACGACATAGCCAGCTGTGCGGTTCTAGGCTCAGACCCGGCAGCTTGAAAATCACGCTGGGTGTGTTGGCATGAAAGCCCAGAATCCCAAGAGGAGAATGGAGGAAAGGGGATTGGAGTGTGACCTTCTTCCCGGGAAGGGGGGGGGTTACTTCTCACTTTTCCTCTTTCTCTGTCTTTCAGGCAAATGCAAGCACCCTATAGCAAAAAATTAGAAAGAAGAAAGAAAGAAAAAGGGGAAATGCAAGAAGAATAAATAAATGCATGAAGATGTTAATTCCCCCAGAGTTCTTTTATAAAGTACAGGGTATACCTGGGCTATGTTGTGTCAGAAAGTAAAGAAGTGCTCAAAAAGTATAGAGACATGCCGAAAGAACACAGGAGTCAGCTTCTAAGGATGCCCTTTGGCCAAATATGGGACAGTTTTTTTTTTGGGGGGGAGAGGTTTTTTGCCACAGGTCGTATGCGCTTGCCAGACAGACAGAGAGAGCCAGAGAGACAGAAAGCGAGAAATCTCCCCCCAGGAGGGATGGCCACATCGTAATCCCTTCTCCTCCATTCTCCTCTTGGGATCTTGGGCACGCACGCACACACGCCCGGTGTGAGTTTTAAGCCACTGGGTCTGGGACTTGATCTGCAGTCGACTACATGGGAGTCCAGCGACATAGCCATTACGGTAATTGCTGGTCCCCAAATATGGGACAATTTAAGTATTAAATGAATAATGACAGCAACAGATTATAACCTATTGAAAAAAATTCACAAAAGCAAAAAAAAAAAAAAAAAAAAGAAAAAAATACATACAATTCCAAACTGGCATCTACAAATTCAATAAAAAGAGGATGAGCAAAAGGAAAGTTCTTTAAGGAATAATTGATATGATTTCATAGAATTTAAAATATTACCATTTTACAATCACTATAGCAACCATTGATTCAGGCAAGAATCATCAGTGGATTGCAAAACCATAGGTGAGAGTTACCTAAGGAACAGAGCAGTCATACAGGCTCATCCTATCACTTTCACAGGTGATACTTGCATTTTCCGGTATTTCTTACTTGCGAGCATAAATGTGTTTTTACAAAAGAGAAACATGGTAAGCGTGTTAGCCAAAGGAACTAAACCTACTGCATTGGTTCCCTATTGCTACTGTAAACATTACTGCAAAATTAATAGCTTAAAATAATGCGATATTATGTTATCCTCCAGTTCTGTTGTTCAGAAGTCCAACATGGTTCTCATTGGCTAAAATTAAGGTGTTGGCAGGGCCGCTTTCTTTCTAGAGGCTCGAGGGGAGAATCTGTGTCCCTGCCTTTTACTACTTCTAGAAACAGCCTTCTGTCTTGGCCGGTGGTCCCTTTCTTCCATTCACAGTGGCGGCAAGGGCCAGCTGGGTGTGTTGCCCATCACACTATTTTGGAACTAACTCTTTTGCCTGCCTTTGACCTGTGAAGGTGCTTATGACAATTCGGGGCTGTAGAGTCAATCAAGATTATCTCCTCCATCTCAAAATCCTCTTTTGTAAAATTCCTTTTGCCTGTAAGGCGAGATGTCCTGGGGATCAAGACAGGGATAGCTGGGGGATGGAGGGCATCACCTGCCTACTGCACCCACCCATTCCAGACAATGCGATACACTACGCACCTTCTGATATAATGCACTGAGAAAGAGACCTCATTTATGATCGTTTCCCTGCCAACAGAAATGTTTAACTAAATTGAAACAACTGTCCTCCACTATTCAAAAAAGCCTGTGTTGGGACCAGCAGTTGGTGTAATGGCTATGTCACTGGGCTCCCCTGTAGTTGACCATGGTTCGAGTCCTGGACCTGGTGGCTTAAACTCACACTGGGCATGTGTGTGTTCATGTGTGCCCAAGATCCTGAGAGGAAAATAAAGGAGAAGGGATTGCAGTGTGGCCATCCCCCCTGGGGGCTGATTTCTCGCCTTCTGTTTCTCTCTGTCTTTTTGGTGAGTGCACGTACCCTATAACAAAACCCTCTCAAAAAAAAAAAAATGTCTGTGTTGTGAAAGAAAAGAGAAGACTCAGGTAATTGTTGCAGATTTAAGTAAAGAGATTGTAGACTTGATAATTATATGCAATGTATAATCCTGGAATACATCTGGACAAAAATAAAACTGTAGAGGGGATTAATAGGACAACTAGAAAATTTGATTATTGACTGTAGAATAAATAATAAACTTGAATTTCCTGAGTGTGATCATTGTATTGCTAGTTCTTAGTAGACTCATAATAAGGTGCTTAGAAGTACACTATCATGCTGTCTACATGAAGATGTAATTTCTTCAGTGGATAAATGGTTCATAAAAAATAGAAATAGAGAGAAAGAAGTCTGGCAAAACATTGACGATCAGTAGAGCCAGATGGTGGACTCTGGTTCCAATCATGGTCTGGGGCTAACTCAAGGCCGAGGTGGTCAAGGCCCTCTTGAAGTGGCCTGCGGTCTTTCTCTTTATCTTATTCATGAAAGAAATAAATAATTGAATAAAGGTACATCCAGATCAGTGCTATAACATAAACATATAATACAAGCATGTAATATGAGCATATAGCACATAATTTAAAATATTCTAGCTATATTTTAAAAATAAAAATAAAATTATTTTAAATATATTTTATTTAACCCAGTATTTCCACTCAGTATCATTTTAAAATGTAATCTCGGCCTAGCTATGGTGGGCTGCACTGATAGACCTCTAGTAAACGACTACTGGGCAGGCAGAAGCTACATGTGAGGCTTGGTTGGAAAAGCCAGTATAGGGACCAGCAGTTAGCGTAATGGCTATGTCGCTGGACACCCATGTAGTCGACCAAGGTTCGAGTCCTGGACCCAGTGGCTTAAAACTCACACCTAATGCATGCATGCCCAAGATCCCAAGAGGAGAATGAAGGAGAAGGGATTGCGGTTGGCCATCCCCCCTGGGGGGTGACTTCTGGCTTTCTGTCTCTCTCTCTGTCTGTCTGGCGAGCCCACCTGCCCTATAGCAAAAACCTCTCCATAAATAAATAAATAAAGCCAGTGTAGTCCCAGCTACTTGGAAGGCTGAAGCAGAAGTTTTGGAGTAGCAGGTTTGGAGTACAAACAGACCCTGTCTAAAATTTAAAAGTGATCAATGTAAAAAGTGCTAATAAGATATTTTATATTCTACTTTTTTCAAAGTGAGGGTTAAACATCCAGTGTCTCAACACCTACAGAATATCTGAATTCATACAGACACATGTCAATGCACAGTAGCCGCATGTTGCTAGAGCTACCACATTGGACCACAGGAGTCTACATGAAGGGGCTATGTGTGTTCATTGACCTACACTCACAATTTGCCACAGGTTTGGTAGGTTTCAAAATAAGAAATTGGGGAATTAGACAGTTGTTGTATATGCATGGACTATTTCTAGAAGGATACAGAAGAAACTGGGAACACTGGTTACCTCTGGGAAAGAGAAATGAGTGAGTAGGGGATAGAAGTGAAAGGACAGTTTTTATTGCACCCTTTTATACCTTGTGTACAATATTGTGACTAAACCTACATGACATTAAAAATTATTCTAAAAATAAGACCTGCTTTATCTTCCCTTCAAAATGAGAAAGCTAGTTTTTTTTTTGCTCAATTCTGGTAATCCCCAAATGAGAGGTAGGAGCTCCACCTACTGAGCTCCAGCTCCTAAACTCTTACTCATAGAAGGAATGTGCATCCCATCTATAATATATTGAGAATACTTAAGTTTCGAGTTTTCTTAGGGTGATTTTTTTTCCGTTTTTGCTTATCAGTCTTAATAACTTTTATTAACCTTCCTGCTTTCGTATATTTATTGAATAACCTCTCAGTGACTTAAACTCATCTGTGAGTAGCTGAAAACAAGACGCCAAATTCTGGCACAGGCTCACCTAATCCCGTAGTGATGGATTGATGGCTGCTTCTCTCATTGGCGCCGAAGTCGCTGGAAGCAAGTTCATTACAAATTTATGTCCGTCTTACTTAAGCCTCCCTCCATCTGGCAGCAGAACAGGGTCTCTTGGGCTCTATGTCTTCAAGTGCAAGGGCGGGCACTGTCGTATATTCTATTGCTTTCTGCTCCTCTTTCAGAGGGTTTGAGAATTGAGGCTGGACTGTGAGGTTTCTTGGCTTCTCTGGTACCTGCATCATTTCCTGGCGATGGCTACTGTCAATGCGGAGAAGTGAAACGATTGCCCAGATAATAACGCTGTTTGGAAAACGGAGACGATGAGCCCAGGGGGTTTGAAAGGCTTATTTGGATCTCTGTAAGGATCCTGTGGTTCACTGAGTATGTCACCCAGAGCTTTCCGCTTCGTTAACCTGAATATACCAACAGAGAACGATAGAGAAACAGAGACAGGAGATAGATGCAGAGGGTAGATAAAAAAATAAAGCAAGGAACAAATTCTGGACAGCAAGTTAACACTTGTCTAGGGTAGAGAGAATGAGAATGAATATTTCAGGACGTATTTTTCAGCACCGCGATTGAAAGAGGATTAGATTCGAAAGGTTTGAGTTTTTGTTTCTGGAGCGGCGGCGGAGTTCAGCTGGAGCGTCCATTTGCTTCAATTTCAGTGGCTAAACCTACAGGGAGCTATGGCTAGAGACAAATTGCCCTCTAGTGGCCAAAGCTAGTACATAAAGAATTTTTTTTAAGCAACAACTATGATTAATGAGAGGATTTCAGCAAGTTCCCTGGTGGTCTAGTGGTTAGGATTCGGCGCTCTCACCGCCGCGGCCCGGGTTCGATTCCCGGTCAGGGAAGACTTGCTTTTTGCCCTGGTTGCTGCTTTTTTTTTTTTGTTTTGTTTTTTTTTTTTAAGACTTGTTTTTTGCCCTGGTTTTTGTTTTTGTTTTTTTTTTTTAACTATAAAAAATTGGATTTGTTTTTAAGTGATATTTAATCTAACATTTTAAAATGCACCATGCCTATTTCTAGGTAGCATTTACAATAAATTAAACACAAAAGTTTGTGATTGTACTATACTCAAATATGTTTTTTCATAGACTTGTTAAACCACCTCTTAAACTGTGTTTTTCTAGCTTTTAAAAATAAATTTGGTATGTGTAAAAGCAGAGATTTTTTGTTCATTTTTACTTTTTTCCCATAAGGTGCATGTGCTGGCTAGAGAAAGGGAAAGTGAGAAATCATCCCCCTGGAGGAATAGCCACCTGCAACTCTTTCCTCTTTCTTCTTTCTTATTTTGGGATTTTGGGCACTCATACCTACACACAGGCTCTGATTTTCAAGGCACCCATTTGGGACTCAACCATGTTAGTCCAGAGCCTTAACCTCAGGCTACCTGCTAACCCCCCAAGCAGGGATTTTAAAAACACTCTTGTTTAATCTTGTATTTGTTTGAGTATTAAAAGAAGAAAGCAAGGTTAATAGACATTATACTTACTTTGCATCATGCTCACAATCAATTTCTATTTTTTTCTTTATATTCATATTATGTACTTTGTAAATTATTTGTATATATTGGATCTATTTCTATTCTGTTCTCTTTTATAAATCTAAGATGGTTGGTTGATTATGAAGCAACCAGTTTATATCTTCTTTTAATAACCCATTTGAATAACTTAATAATTTAGTTAATTTTTTCAGGTAATTATTTTATTCAATGTCTTCTTCTATTTATTTTTTAATTTTATTGAAGTTGACTAGAGAGAGAGAAGGAATGTGAAAAAGCAAGCTGCCAAGTCTAGGACTCAAACCATGGTTAGCCATGTGGGAGTCCAGCTGCCTCAACCACCATACCACCTGCTGGCCCCAAATTTAGTTAATTGTTTCATCTGTTAAGTTTTTAATTTTCTCTAAGAAATCCCTACAAACATGGTAAAATTTTTGCACCTAGAAAGTCAATTCTTACCCTCCAAAGACATCTCAGTATAATTGGGAATTCTTACATAGAGGGCAAATAACTCTGGGAGTTTCCCACAAGAAAATACAAACATGTTGGATTTTTAAAAATATGCTATATAGACATTAACTTTTCAAAAATCCTGAAATTTCCAAAACTGCTTTAATCTTTGCCACTTCAAGTCGTTGTCATTTTGTGGGGAGGTTTTTCCCATTTCTTTTCTTTTTTTCTTTTTTTTTTTGGAGAGGTTTTAGCTATAGGGCACATGCACTCGCCAGAAAGAGACAGAGAGACAGAAGGTGAGAAATCACCCCTCAGGGGGAATGGCCACCTGCAATCCCTTCTCCTCCATTCTCCTCTCAGGATCTTGAGCATCCTGAACATGCACGCACACACGCCTTGTGTAAGTTTAAGCCACCGGATCTGGGACTCGAACTGTGGTCAACTATATGGGAGTCCAGAGACATAGCCATTATACCAACTGTTGGTCCCTCCATTTCCTTTTTAAACCTGAAATTTTATGATAGCATAGGAATGGACTGAGAGCTTGATTACAACTAAAATGGCTTTGTTTTTCTTTCCTTTAGCTGCACCGAAACTGATTCAGAAAAGGACTTATTACTTGTACAGAAAGTGCATCGTGATTGGTGCAAGAGAGTAGAGAAAAGATGTGATCTTAGTGCTTAAGGAGCTTTCTTTCACTGCGTTGAGGAAGTAAGACAGAAATATGTTTATTATAGTGCTATTAACAAAAACAATAGGCACCATTCATTGATGATAAGCTGTATGTCAGACACTTCAAAAAATCACTATCTGTGGGGGTCAGCAGGTGGTGTCGTGGTTAAAGGTGCTGGACTCCCACACAGCCGACTGTGGTTTGGGTCATGTACCTGGTGGCTTGCTTTCTCACTTTCCCTGTCTCACTTTCTATTTCTCTTTGATCAAACTGGAGCATAATAATAACAGATAAAGTTAAATAAAATCATTCTTTTAAAAAAAATTTTCAATATGTGGTAAAAAGAGAAGAAAGTGGGCACTAGGTGAAAACAGACCTTGCAAACTGTTTCCACAGCTGAACACAAGTAATAGCGGTACCTGGAATGCCTGAGAGAGGAGAATGGCATTTCATCACCAAGGCCCGGCGCCTACAGTGAAGATGGCTACACCTGCTTGGCTTCATCTGCAATGGCTACACCTGCTTGGCTGCATCTGCATCACCCTGCCCTGTTCCTCAGGGGGAAGGGTGTCTCATGAGGTCAGATGGGGAGCTGCAGCCAGATTAGGAAGACCTTAACACAACAAAGGGGGCCAGCAGGTGGCATGATGGTTAAGGTGCCAGAGTCCACATGGCCATCATTTGAGTTCCAGACACTGTGATTTGAGAAACATGCTGGGCACATGTGTGTATATGCCAAAAATCCCTAGAGAAGAATGAAGGAGAAGGGACTGTGGCATGACCATCCCCCCTGGAGGGTGCTTTCTCACTTTCCCTTTCTCTCTCTAGTGAGTGTAGGAACCCTACAGGGGAAAAAAAAAAAGACAAGTAAAGATTTCAAAGGGAATCTAAAAGAAACTAGTGCCTGATAAAATATAAAGGATTAAAAATCGAGAAAAAGTCCTTAATAACTGCATGATTTGTGGTCTGTAAGGTTAGTGAAGTTAAGGCGGCATAAAAATAAACAGGGAAGTTAGGATACAGAAACAGATTGGGAAGAGAAGGTAAATTCAGTTTGATCTTTGAAGGATCAGCACACCAGATGGTTGTTGGAATATGGGCGGGAGCTCTGGTGAAAATTAGAGTTGGGACTAGAGATTGCAGTCATTTGCTCAGAATTCTCCCCAAAGGAAAATCTATAAAAAGGAGGAATAAAACCAGGAGAGGGTATACTATAGAAGAATAGAAAGAAGCAAAGCAAGTAGCAAAGTGGGTAGCAAAAGTGCAGTGAGAAAGGCAGTAAAAGGTAAGGAAGATTCAAGGAGAAGGTCGCAGTGATGAGGTCACTGTAAGGAGGCCAAAGAGAAGATGGAGATTAAGCAAAGCCAAGCATTTGGTGATACAAATGCCGTGGGGTGCAGAATAGACTGGTAGAGGCCAGAGACCAAAGGAAGGCAGTCCGTTTAGGAGATTGTTGCCATAAACATGATCCAAGGAGCTAAAGGCCTAAACTAGTATGATAAAAGGACAAGAGACTCATCCATGAACTCAACGGTGTGGAAGAACAAATATGGAGGAAAGGTGAAAGAGAAGAAAGAGAAGAAGGAGGAGGAGGAGGAACAGGAAAGAAGAGGGGAAGGAAAGAAGAAGAAATAGACGGAGAAGATATTATGACAGAAAAGAAAATACTTTAGTCAGGAGCCAGAAACTGAATCAGTCCTGACCATGCCAATATCAACTGGGTCATCTAGGGTGAGTGACTCAGCTTCTCTTGGCCTCTGGATCCTTACAAAATACAATGGAGTTGCTAAGAGTTTCCATACTTACTTCACAGAGTTATTGTCATTCATTCTTTTAGCAAACGCAGAATTCTTCTGCCATCCCAGTCACCATTGCAGGTATAGGTACAGAAAAATCAACCACACGGTGTCTATTAAAGTTACATTGCAATAAAAGAAAATGATTAAGGTTTCAATCATGGCTTACTAACTGAGAAAGGTTTGTGTTTGGAAAGGAGGTAAAACAGGAAGCTATGTTGAATTTTGATCTGGCCTCAGGAGAGGTCTTTTTTTATTATTAATGATAACAAATTTAGAGGAGATTGAACTCTGAGTTGAGAACTCAAGAGTGAAAATGTTTCTTAAAAGATTGAGTGCAAAAAAAAAAAAAAAAAAAAAAAAAAAAAAAAGAAGAAGAAGATGAAGATGAAGAGCCAAGGTCTACATAAAGAAAAGTCAGGGTCAAGGAAGCCAAAAGAAGTCTTGAGATTGCTGCATTGTCCTCCATAACAACATAGCATATTTCTCTTGCTTGGTTAATTTAATTTTTAAAGCAGTTTCAAGTTTTTGTTTGTTTTATGAGGTTTTGGTTAGTGTTCTCCTTTAACCCATGCTATTGTTATTTTTAGTCAAATGATTATACTTTTCCTAAATAATATTTTTCAAGAGGTTTTTCCTATAGGGTACATACACTTGCCAGACAGACAGAGACAGACAGACAGAAAGCTAGAAATCGCCCCCCAGGGGAGATGGCCACGCCACATCCCTTCTCTTCTATTCTCTTCCCGAGATCTTGGGCACTCACGCACACGCGCCCGGCATGAGTTTTAAGCCACTGGGTCCAGGACGCAAAACCACGGTCGACTACGTGGGAGTCTAGAGACACAGCCATTATGCTAACTGCTGATCTCACTAAATGATATTATTATGTAGACAGCAACGTATCAAATCACTAACATAAAGTTTAAAGCTGCTGCTTTGCAGAGTTAGAATATGTGCTCAATTCTGCACTTATGAAGAATAGGGAAATGTTAAAGAACTGTTTGCAGTAATACTCCAAACATAATGTTTCTTTAAAGGTAAAAATTTAAGAATTATTTAACCTGCATGAAAAGTATTTGTTGTATATCAAAAATATTTAGTCAACTTGGGGCTAGCAGGGGTGTGGTGGTTAAGGGCACTGGACTCCCACGTGGCCGATCACAGTTCGAGTCCAAGACCTGGCGGCTTGCTTTCACTATCTCTGTCTCTCCCTCACTCTTGCTCTGTCTCTCTCTGGTCAAATTAAAAATAGATAAATAAAGTGAAATAAAATAATTATTAAAAAGAAAAGTCAACTCAAAATGGATCAAAGATTTATATATAAAGCCTCGAACTATAAAATTACTAGTAGAAAAAGTAAGGGAAACTTTTGAAGATATTCAAGTAGGCAAAGATTTCTTAAATAAGACACTTAGGGGCTGGTAAATGACATGGTGGTTAAGGTGCTGGACTCCCACATGGCTGACTGCGGTTTGAGTCCTGGACCTGGTGGCTCGCTTTCTCACTTTCTCTCTCTCTCTGATCAAATTAAAATAAAAGAATGAATAAATAAATAAAGTTAAAAAAAATGATTCCTATTTAAAAATAAAACATTTAAAGCACAGGCATTAGTGCCCCCCCTCCCCCCAAGTGGGATTACATTAAACTAAAAAGCTTTTTCATACCAGGACTAGCAGTTAGCGTAATGGCTATGTTGCTGGACTCCCATGTAGTCAATCACGGTTCAAGTCCTGGACCTAGTGGCTTAAACTCACACCAGGCATGCCCCGGTGGCTTAAACTCACACCAGGTGTGCGTGTGTGTCCAAGATTTCTGATAGGAGAATGGAAGAGAAAGGATCGCGGTGTGGCCATCCCCCCTGGGAGGTGATTTCTTGCTTTCTGTCTCTCTTTGTTTTTTTGGTGAGTGCACACACTGTATAGCAAAAACCTCTCCAAAAAAAAAAAAGTTTTTCATAACAAGGAAACCAATAATTAGACCAAAAAGACAACCCTCAGAATGGGATAAAATATTTGCCAATTATTCATCAGATAAGAGATTGATAACCAGAATATATAAGGAACTCAAGAATCTTGCTCATTAAAAAAAAAAGAATAATCCAATCCAAAAATGGTCAAATGAATTTAATAAGCAACTTTCCAAGAAAGATATATGAATGACCAAGAAGCATATAAAAAATATTCAAAGTTTCTTGTCATAAGGGAAATGCAAGTTAAAACCACCATGAGATACATTTTTACCCCAGTTAGAATAGCTAGGATCAAAAAATTTAAAAATGACAAGTGTTGGTGAGGCACTTGTGGTGAAGGGAACTCTCTTACACTGTTGTGGGACTGTAAATTAGTCCAGTCTCTGTGGAAAGCAATATGGAAGTTTCTCAAAAACTTACAAATAGAAATTTTATATGATCCAGCAATCCCACTCCATGGTATTTACTCAAAGAATAGGAAGCCACTTAATCAGAAGGACACTTGCAAATCCATGTTTATTGCAGCATTATTCACAATTGTTAAAATATGGACTCCAAAAACTGATGACTGGGGTGAAAAACTGTGGCACATATATGGTATGGAATATGACACAGCTATAAAAAAAAACAGCAAGATCTTATCTTTCAACTCAAAATAGATGAATATAGAAGACTTAATGTAAGTGAGCCGGACTTTGAAAGACAGACATTGTTGGAGCCAGCAGATGGCCTAACAGTTACATCACTGGACTCCTACATGGCTGACAGCATTTTGAGTCCAGAATTGGTGGCTTGAAAATCATACCAGGCATGTGTGAGTGTGTGCCCAAGATCCTGAGAGGATATGGAGGAGAAAGGATAACGGTGTGGCCATCTCCCCAGGGAGTGATTTTTCACTTTCCCTCTTACTGTCTGTCTGTGAGCAAATGAACCCTAAGGCAAAAACCTCTTTGAAAAAAAAATAGATGCACATTGTATATCCCCACTCAATTTGTTTTGAGTGTGCACTTTCTAACAGAAGTTGAAAGATCTGAAAATGTGAAGGTGGAGAGGACTGGTGTGGATGCTAGAGAATATAAGTGGGGAAAGTGGTTGGTAGAGAGTAGGTGGTGGCAGGTGGATGTGAGAAAAAAAATGAGGATAGTCATGTCTGCTTAAAACTGTTATTTGTCTGTTTAAAATAAAAAAAAAATAATTAAACCAAGAAATCGACTGCTAGGACTTAACTTGAAAACTATCATACACAGGCTGAGCTTCTCACGGGGCTGTTTTTACATGAACGATAGTTCTGCATTTTTACTGAGAAAAGAGCAAGCAAAAATAGAGTTAAACTGAATCATCATGGATAATGTCTGGCATTTATTGATCTCTTTTGGTGTTTTATCTACAATAATCAAATAAACCTTTACAACAATACCATTTGGTGGTTTAGCAGACAGACTCAGAACATTTATGTAACTTGTTAAAAAGTCATACAAGTGTGTGGGGAAACCAGAATTTCAACTTGGGTTTGCCCAATCTAGATCCTGTACTCCTTCACAGTTTCTATACTACAGCAAATCATCTGGTGGCAGAGTAGAGTCCTCCTAAGAGCAGTCATTACAAAGTAGTTCTCAGGGTGTACTGCAGGGAAGAAAAGAGGAAGTACATGACTTTGTCGGCTCCTTTTCAAATGTATAATTGAGTTCTATGCATTCATGTTTAGTGAAAGTTAATCCTGGTAGCTGTTCACTCGGGCTTACGAGATTCCATAAAAAGATATCAAAAAATATTCATACAACGATATGGAAAAATAGATAAGTTTAATGGCAAACACAACTGTGCTTGCATTTACGGGTAAGCATGTTGATATGTGAAAGCTATTTTTTTAATTAAAATGTTTATTCATTTAAAAATAATTTTTGCCACATCTCTATGCTGATTATTATTTTACTGACTTTAAAATGATTCTTTGCTTTTTATCCTCCTCTTTTAATAAGTAAGCTATAGAAAAGTACTTTTCCATTATTACATAAAAGGAAAGCAATTTAAATTTAAATCATGGGCCTACTTAATCAATTATCTTTTTCTCAGCTTGTACCCTCTGAGTTTCTATAATATATACAATATATACAAAAAGCGCATTTTGTAAGTGGGTACTATTTCATAGAAGTTGTGCTTTTGTAAATTTCCTGAGGCCAGGATTCATAATTTGTACTTCTTTTCTGTAGCAAAACGATAGTCATATAGTTGGTGATCAAAATGTTTTGATGTTTTGGTGCATAATCATTATGATCCCTGAAGGCAGTAAAAAATAATAGATGAGCCAAGCGTCCCACAGTCATGGGCAAGGTCTATTTTGTATTCATCTTTGCATCCTCCAGGCTGTGATAGTACTTGGCATATATACAGGTAGCAATTCAAATGACTCTAGAGTGAATAAGCAAAAGAATGAGGGAAAAGGCTAGAGCTGGCACTTTCCAGAAGAAATTTGGGTGATCAATAAATCTTTGGAGTCAGGATCCATTTTTGTTTAGGTCAGGGAAATGCAAACCAAAACTAAAGAGATACTGCTCATACCCACTGGGTACTGGGTACACAGGTATAAATTGTCATTTGGTTATTTATACCTTCATGTATGTCATCCTGTCCTGTTGCAATTCAATATCGAATCAAAGTTTAAAAACAAGAAAGGAATGAATTATTATATTTGAGTGAGCTAACGCTTCAGGGTAATGACATGTAAGCCATATGTAAAAATGAGAAACAAAATCTGCAATACCAAGTGTTGGCAAGAGGGTAGAATAACTAGAAGTCTTACATGTTAGCGGTAAGTGTGTGTATTTTTGCAATGAAAAAAGTTTGGAAAACACTTAGTGTTATCTAGTGAAGTTGGAAGTTCTCATACCAAGCAATTGAGCCCCTGGAAAATGCCTTCACATGTGAAGGTGAGTCAAGAATGTTCACAGCACCATTTGTCATAAGACGCACTGGAAGCAGACTACCCATAAACAGCAGAGCAGCTGCTTGGGACCAACAGGTGGCGTGGTGGTTAAGGCACTGGACACTCCCACATGGCCAACCAGGGTTCAAGTCCTGAATCTGGTGGCTTGCTTTCTTACTTCCTCTCTCTCTCACTCTCATCCTCTGTCTCTCTCTGTTCAAACTAAAAAATAAAATGAATGAATGAATAAAATAAAATAAATATTTATTAAAACAGCAGAGCAGCTGCTCAAGAGAAGCAAGATTCCCCCATGGAAGTAGTGGCTCCAATCTCTGGCCTACATGGCCTGAATCACGCCTGGCATGTGCTCGTTTCCAAGCTCTGATGGGCTGGCGGACTGGAGGAAGGAGATCACAGAATGACCAGACACGAGGAGGGTGTGCTCTCTCTCATTGTCATGTGTGTGCACACGCGTTCTGTCATGAATGAAGGAGAATAAAAATTGTGAAGAAAGAGTAGAGGGACTCTATATTCTAGAAGGGTCATAAAATAGAATACTACAGACTTGTGAACATAAATAGCTTGGAGCTCCTCTTACCAACATATGAATCCCAAAGAAATAAGACTTAATTGAAAATGAAAATCAGGGGGTCAGGAGGCCCCCTGTGGCTTGGTGGTTAAGGCAGCTGGATTTCACATGGTGATTGCTCAGTTTGAGCTCCAGCCCCAGTGACATGAGAAATACATGGGCATGTGTACCTGCATGCCCAAAATCCCCAAAGGGGAGAGAAATGGAGAAAAAACGGTGGCATGAGCGTTGATCATAAGAGGTGCTTTCTCTCCCTATTTCTCATACATGTGCCTTCTGTAAAAAAAAATTAACTGGAAATTAAAAATAAAGTCAGGAGCTAGTTCAGTAGAGCAGTGGCTAAGAGAGCCAGATCCGGGGCAGGCAGGTGGCATGGTAGTTGGGGGCTCTGGACTCCCACATGGCCAACTGCAATTTGAGTCCTGGTCCTGGTGGCTTGCTTCCTCTCTCTCTCTCCCCCACCCTTCTTTCTCACTCTGGCTCTCTCTAGTCAAATTAAAATAATAAATAGATAGATAGCTAGATAGATAAATAAATAAAGTTAAGATAAAAAATAATTCTTTAAAAGAGAGAGAGAGAGAGCAAGCCAGATCCCAAGTAGCCAACTGTGGCTCAGATTCTGGCCTCAGTGGCTTGCAAAATATGCCAACTGTGTGTTGGTGCATGCCTGGAATCCTGGTGGAATGGAGGGAAAAGGATTGTAGTGAGACAATGTGCCATTGGGGATGGGGGGTGGTGGGGCTGGGGGGTTGCTTTCTTTTCCTGGTGAGCACATGCAGTCTTTGACAATGCAAATACAAAGCCAAATGCACTGTGATCCCCTTTTATAACAACTTTAAAAATGCTAAATTAAAAATATTACTTAGTGATAAATACAGAAATGGTTCATCATAAATAAAAGCAAGGTAATAGTTAATGCTATGGGATGGAGAAGATGGAAAATACACTTGGGAAGAAACATCCAGGGGGGTTTTAAAGGATCAGCATGCTAACCTGGGTGGTGGGTACACAGGTATAAATAGTCATTTGATTATTTATACTTTCTATGAATGTCATCCTATCCTGTTACAATTCAATGTTGAATCAAAGTTTAAAAGCAAGAAAGGCATGAATGATTATGTTTGAATGAGCTAACTCTTTGGGATAATGACACGTAAGCAATTTGTAGTTGAACAAAATTCCACTTCCTTTCATTACCATAGTTTCTAATAGTGCTTTAGTAAAGTAGGGAAGTTCTAGGCAAGTTGAAATTGGCAAATGTGTTGGGGGGGCAGCAAGTTGCGTGGTGATTAAGAGTGCTGGACTCTCACGTGGCCAACCACGGTTTGAGTACTGGACCTGGCGGCTTGCTTTCTCACTTCCCCCTTCTCTCTCATTCTGTCCCTCTCTGGTAAAATTAAAATAAATACCGTTAAATACAAATTTTAAAAAAGAAAGAAGTTGGTAAATGTGAAAATAAACCACAAGGTGGCATCCTGGTCTCATGTGTTTCATTCTGATGCTTTAATCCAAGTAACTATACTCATTTGGGAAGTGTTGGGTATAAAATCTAGTTTATTATATCCACATGGATCAAGAGAGCGTTTTTTTTCTTTCTTTTTTTTTTCTTCCTGTTTCATCAATTATGCTTGTACTTGCATATTATACTACTCTATCAGATTAAAGTTTGGGAGAAGCCATTTAAATAAATTCAATGGAATGAGTGTACTGGTCTACCATGTAACATTCATTTGTTCTTCCCTTCACACTTTTTTTTTTAAGGAAATATTTCTTTTTTTAAATAATTATTTTATTTATTTATTTATTTATTTATTTTAGTTTGAGCAGAGAGGACATGTAAGCCATATGTAAAAATGAGAAACAAAATCTGCAATACCAAGTGTTGGCAAGAGGGTAGAATAACTAGAAGTCTTACATGTTAGCGGTAAGTGTGTGTATTTTTGCAATGAAAAAAGTTTGGAAAACACTTAGTGTTATCTAGTGAAGTTGGAAGTTCTCATACCAAGCAATTGAGCCCCTGGAAAATGCCTTCACATGTGAAGGTGAGTCAAGAATGTTCACAGCACCATTTGTCATAAGACGCACTGGAAGCAGACTACCCATAAACAGCAGAGCAGCTGCTTGGGACCAACAGGTGGCGTGGTGGTTAAGGCACTGGACACTCCCACATGGCCAACCAGGGTTCAAGTCCTGAATCTGGTGGCTTGCTTTCTTACTTCCTCTCTCTCTCACTCTCATCCTCTGTCTCTCTCTGTTCAAACTAAAAAATAAAATGAATGAATGAATAAAATAAAATAAATATTTATTAAAACAGCAGAGCAGCTGCTCAAGAGAAGCAAGATTCCCCCATGGAAGTAGTGGCTCCAATCTCTGGCCTACATGGCCTGAATCACGCCTGGCATGTGCTCGTTTCCAAGCTCTGATGGGCTGGCGGACTGGAGGAAGGAGATCACAGAATGACCAGACACGAGGAGGGTGTGCTCTCTCTCATTGTCATGTGTGTGCACACGCGTTCTGTCATGAATGAAGGAGAATAAAAATTGTGAAGAAAGAGTAGAGGGACTCTATATTCTAGAAGGGTCATAAAATAGAATACTACAGACTTGTGAACATAAATAGCTTGGAGCTCCTCTTACCAACATATGAATCCCAAAGAAATAAGACTTAATTGAAAATGAAAATCAGGGGGTCAGGAGGCCGCCTGTGGCTTGGTGGTTAAGGCAGCTGGATTTCACATGGTGATTGCTCAGTTTGAGCTCCAGCCCCAGTGACATGAGAAATACATGGGCATGTGTACCTGCATGCCCAAAATCCCCAAAGGGGAGAGAAATGGAGAAAAAACGGTGGCATGAGCGTTGATCATAAGAGGTGCTTTCTCTCCCTATTTCTCATACATGTGCCTTCTGTAAAAAAAAATTAACTGGAAATTAAAAATAAAGTCAGGAGCTAGTTCAGTAGAGCAGTGGCTAAGAGAGCCAGATCCGGGGCAGGCAGGTGGCATGGTAGTTGGGGGCTCTGGACTCCCACATGGCCAACTGCAATTTGAGTCCTGGTCCTGGTGGCTTGCTTCCTCTCTCTCTCTCCCCCACCCTTCTTTCTCACTCTGGCTCTCTCTAGTCAAATTAAAATAATAAATAGATAGATAGCTAGATAGATAAATAAATAAAGTTAAGATAAAAAATAATTCTTTAAAAGAGAGAGAGAGAGAGCAAGCCAGATCCCAAGTAGCCAACTGTGGCTCAGATTCTGGCCTCAGTGGCTTGCAAAATATGCCAACTGTGTGTTGGTGCATGCCTGGAATCCTGGTGGAATGGAGGGAAAAGGATTGTAGTGAGACAATGTGCCATTGGGGATGGGGGGTGGTGGGGCTGGGGGGTTGCTTTCTTTTCCTGGTGAGCACATGCAGTCTTTGACAATGCAAATACAAAGCCAAATGCACTGTGATCCCCTTTTATAACAACTTTAAAAATGCTAAATTAAAAATATTACTTAGTGATAAATACAGAAATGGTTCATCATAAATAAAAGCAAGGTAATAGTTAATGCTATGGGATGGAGAAGATGGAAAATACACTTGGGAAGAAACATCCAGGGGGGTTTTAAAGGATCAGCATGCTAACCTGGGTGGTGGGTACACAGGTATAAATAGTCATTTGATTATTTATACTTTCTATGAATGTCATCCTATCCTGTTACAATTCAATGTTGAATCAAAGTTTAAAAGCAAGAAAGGCATGAATGATTATGTTTGAATGAGCTAACTCTTTGGGATAATGACACGTAAGCAATTTGTAGTTGAACAAAATTCCACTTCCTTTCATTACCATAGTTTCTAATAGTGCTTTAGTAAAGTAGGGAAGTTCTAGGCAAGTTGAAATTGGCAAATGTGTTGGGGGGGCAGCAAGTTGCGTGGTGATTAAGAGTGCTGGACTCTCACGTGGCCAACCACGGTTTGAGTACTGGACCTGGCGGCTTGCTTTCTCACTTCCCCCTTCTCTCTCATTCTGTCCCTCTCTGGTAAAATTAAAATAAATACCGTTAAATACAAATTTTAAAAAAGAAAGAAGTTGGTAAATGTGAAAATAAACCACAAGGTGGCATCCTGGTCTCATGTGTTTCATTCTGATGCTTTAATCCAAGTAACTATACTCATTTGGGAAGTGTTGGGTATAAAATCTAGTTTATTATATCCACATGGATCAAGAGAGCGTTTTTTTTCTTTCTTTTTTTTTTCTTCCTGTTTCATCAATTATGCTTGTACTTGCATATTATACTACTCTATCAGATTAAAGTTTGGGAGAAGCCATTTAAATAAATTCAATGGAATGAGTGTACTGGTCTACCATGTAACATTCATTTGTTTTTCCCTTCACACTTTTTTTTTTAAGGAAATATTTCTTTTTTTAAATAATTATTTTATTTATTTATTTATTTATTTATTTTAGTTTGAGCAGAGAGAGACAGAGGGTGAGAATGAGAGAGAGAGGAAGTGAGGAAGCAAACCACCAGATTAAGGACTTGAACCCTGGTCGGCCATGTGGGAGTGTCCAGCACCTTAACCACCATGCCACCTGC
Source organism: Tupaia belangeri chinensis (assembly GCF_000334495.1). Taxonomy (NCBI): domain Eukaryota; kingdom Metazoa; phylum Chordata; class Mammalia; order Scandentia; family Tupaiidae; genus Tupaia; species Tupaia belangeri. The sequence goes on from NW_006159570.1 coordinate 269,453, forward strand.
TGGTCCCTTCCCTTCACTTTTTCATTCCTCATTCAGTCATGCATTCACGTATTTATTCATTTGACCAATGTCCACAAATATTGGTTGAGCTTCTCACCTGGAGACACAAGGCAAAGAGGCTCTGGAGACCCGGTGGTGATTAGACATGTAGTCACTATCACCTGCTCTCAGTGTCGTGGTCAGAAAATACGTGCTTCACACGATTCCACAGTGACATTTTGAACCAGCGGGGGATATGAGAGCTGAAAAATGAAGATGAGTTACTAGTATAAAAGGAGAAAAAAGAACATTCTAAGTAGAAAGGACATGTGTGAGGAGTCATAGCAAAGGGAGCAAGGAGAAAACCAGAGGCTGAAAGAAAGCCAGGAGGGAGGCCGGTGGGTGGTGTGGTGGTTGGGGCTCTGGACTTCCCACATGGCCATGGCAGTTGCAGTCCAAACATGGCGGCTTGCTTTCTCACTTTCTCCCTCTCTCTCTCTATCTCTCCCTGGTGAGAGCATGTGAAAAATATTGATGATTATAAATAAAAGAAACAATTCTTTTTTAAAAAAAGAGAGAGAGAATAAAAGAAAAAAGAAAGCCAGGCAGGCTGGATGGCAAGTCAGAGGTAGCAGAGAGAGGCAAGGGAGGCCTACGAAGTGGTCAGAGGACAGATTCTGCATGGCCGTGTTGTGCTCAGAGTGAGAGCATTAGGAAGCCACAGATGGGAGGAGGCAGCAGCAGCTCGAAGCCATGCCCAGTCACCGGCGGGTCGACGTTTCGGCAGTACCACGCCCCCGAAAAGCTCTGCCTGAGTATGAGGCAGTGGCACCACCCTGTTCACTCACGTGTGAATAGCATTTCCACAGTCAGGAACTTCTACAGACGGTAAAACAATTTCAACCTCACTCCATCAGATTTAAGATTTTTCTTTTAAAGAAATAGGACCCTGCGGGACCAGCAGATGGCATAATGGTTACGTCGTCGGACTCCTATGTAGTTGACTGTGGTTTGAGTCCTGGACCCGGTGGCTTAAAACATGCCGGGCACATGTGTGTGCATGCCCAACTCCTGAGAGGAGACTGGAGGAGAAGGAATAGCGGTGTGGCCATCCCCCATGGGGGGGTGATTTCTCACTTTCTGTCTCTCTGTCTCTCTGGCAAGCACACATGCCCTACAGCAAAAATCTCTCTAAAGAAAAAAAAAAAAGAATCATGACCTCACTGTATGTATTTATTCTGAATCAAACTAAAAACCATTGCTTTTGAAGACAAAAATTATAAAGTGTGTTATCTTAACAAGCAGACCTCTTTAGCTCATCCACAACAAAGTAAAAAGCTTTGGCACCTAAAATATGAAAGACATATTTACTGGTCACATTGTCTCAGAGCCTAGCGCTGGAAATGAGAAGATTTGGTTCATGTGACTATAATAGGAAAGCATGCTTCCTCTTGGCTGGGCCTCAGTGCTTTTTCCTCTGCAAAATGAAGCCCTGGTCTAGTTGACGTTCTTCTAACACTGAAATTCTGTAAATCTGGAAACATATTCGCAAAGAACAAAGTGTACATGTGACTAACTTAATGCAAAGAGAAAGCATGTTGGGGAACTGTCTTGGTATATGTGTATAAGCGAGAAATCACCCCCCGGGGGGATGACCGCACTGCAATCCCTTCTCCTCCATTCTCCTCCCAGGATCTTGGGTGTACACGCACACACACGCACCCGGCATGGTTTAAGTCACTGGGCCTGGGACCCGAACCGCAGTCAACTACATGGGAGTCTAGCAACATAGCCATTACGCTAACTGCTGGTCCCTCTTGGTAAATATTTGAACAAAAGAATGTGAATAGGAAGGCAGAGGTTGTAAGACCAAGTGAAGCTTAATTTTTGGATCTTAATACATGTTTAATAAACTAAATTTGAATAAGCTACGATACTATTCATTGATAGTATACTATGTGCCAGATCTTATTAACATGATTTCATTTAATTCTTAGAAAATCCTCGAAAGAGAGGCCAACAGATAGCGAAGAAGTTATGTTGCTGGACTCCCACATGGCTGACTGCAGTTCAAATCCCCAACTCTGGCTTGAAACTCATGCTGGACACATGTGTGTGTGTGCCCAAGATCCCAGAAGAATGGAGGAAAAGGGATTGTGGCATGGCTATCCCTCAGGGAGGTGATTTTTCACTTTCCCTCTCACTGTCTCTGTCCCATTCTCTCTCTGGCAAGTACATGCACCCAAGACAAAAACCTCTAAAAACAACAACAACAACAACAAAACAAACACAAAACAAAATAAAATGAAAATCCTTGAAAGATTTTTTTTCCTTTTTTTTTTTTTTTTTAATTTGCTATAGGGTCCGTGCACAAGAGAAAGTGAGAGAGAGGAAAAGTGAGAAATCATTCCTGGGAGGGATAGCCATGCTGAAATCCCCTCTCCTCTGTTCTCCTCTGGGGACCCTGGGCATGTACATACACGCTCCCTGGGTGTTTTCCAAGACTGAGTCCAGGACTCGAACCACAGTTGGCTATATAGAATCCAGCCACAACAATCACGATGTCACCAGCTGGCCCTTTTTAAGATAGTTTTGTTTTTTTTCAATTAAAAAAATAGTCACATAATTAAGATATCCCATGATGGGTCTACATCTGTCTCATTTAAACCATGTCTTTTTAGTCATTATAGTTCAGTATACTTCTTAAAGAGTTGAGATTTTTAAAAGTGACCTATAAATATTAAGTTGAGTTAAATTTTACTCAGAATATTTATAAGTGGTCTGTTGAGTAAGCACGAAGAATTTTAAACAGTTGCCACATCTTAAATAAAGCTACCTAAGAAACTTGATTTAAATAATTAGCATGCATTATCCTGGACAAGGCTGTGAAGGTGCACTATCACTAAGCAAACAACTTCCTTGTTAATATGTCTTCATTGTATCACTGGAGGATACACTTACAGAATTTTAACTGCCAAGCTATACATTTAGAAAGAACAAATAACTTTCACCACTTGTCTCACTATGTCATATCCTGAAGACAATTTGTGTACTTTGTTTCTTTTTTTGTCTCAGATTCCTGATACCCAGAGCAAAGAGGCTGCCTGGTGGCTCTTTGTGTTTGGGGGAAGGGGCTGAAAGCATTTATACTGAGTTATTGCTTCTGTGTAGCTATGTCTGTGGCTCCTGCTCTTGGGAATCTTTGGGGTTTGAGGATCACATCAAAGAACTAGCTCTGGTGTGAGAACTGGTTAGCATGGGTCAGATAATTCATGGTTTTAGTGCTGAGATCCATTCCCTTGATAATGATAGTTAGAAGGCATTGTTTTTTTTTTTTTTTTTTTTTAAAGCTATTCTCTTAGAAATACACAGGCTTAATGATGATTCAGCAGCGCTAGACTCAAGGACATGTCTTTCATGGACACAGCAGTCCATCAAGCTTCCTACCATAGTAGTAAATAAGATGCATCATCATTGACGATGCTTGTCCATACACTCATCTGATGGGCTGTGCAGATTTGGTTATTTTTCACTTTATTTATTTATTTATTTATTTGCCATTGGACCTGTGTGCTCACTGGAGGGAGACAAAGAGAGAGACAGTGAGAGAGAAAGTGAGAAGTCTCTTTCCAGGGGGGAATGGCCATGTTGCAATCCCTTCTCCACTATTCTCCTCTTGGGATTTTGGGTGCGCACACACACACACACACACACATGGGCCTGGCATGATTTCAGAGCTGCTAGGTACTGGATTTGAACTGTCGTTGGCCATGTGGGAGTCCAGCGTCTTAATCATCACTCCACTTTCTGACCCCTGGCTTTATTTTTAATTGCCAAAGGGCATGTACATTTTCTAGAAACAGAGAGAAAGCACTCCCCAATGGGATGTGGTCATGCTGCAATCCCTTGTCCTCCATTTCCCCAATCCATCAGGATTTGGGGCATGTACAAGCATGTCTCACTGTTGTTGTTTATTTGTTTGTTTGTTTAGAGGTTTTTGCTATAGGACGTGTGCACTCGCCAGACAGAGAGAGACAGAGAGACAGAAAGTGAGAAATCACCCCCCAGGGGCGATGGCCATGCCACAATCCCTTCTCCTCCATTCTCCACTTGGGATCTTGGGCACGCACGCACACATGACCAGCCTGAGTTTTAAGTCACCGGGTCCAGGACACAAACCGCGGTTGACTACATGGGAGTCCAGTGACATAGCTATTATGCTAACTGCTGGTCCCTGTTTGTTTTTGTTTGTTTGTTTTTAAGAGAGGATTTGTTTGTTTGTTTGTTTGTTTTCCTATAGGGCACGTACACTTGCCTGAGAGAAACAGAGAGAAAGAAAGTGAGGAATCACTCCCCATGGGAGATAGCCACACCCAACCCCTTCTCCATTCTCCTCTCGGGATTTTGGGGACGCATGCACATGTGCCCGGCATGAGTTTTAAGCTGCCAGGTCTAGGACTCAAACTGTGGTAGACTATGTGGGAGTCCAGCGACGTAGCCATTACATCACCCGCTGTTGCTGCCTCAGTGTATTTTTTAAGCTGCCATTCTGGGATTTGAACTAGGGTGAGCCTTGCAGGATCCCACTCTCTTTACCACCTCGATATAGGGCCAGGTATGCATGATGGTTTTGACGATATTTGATGATATTCCAACTATTTGTATTTGTACTCTTTTGTGCTTACCTTTTTGCTGTCCAATAGTGCCTGCTTGTGAGACAAAAAAGAAAAAAAAAAGGAAAGAAAAAGAAAAAAAGTGACAGCTGTTTGCACTTATGAGTGGCTTACGGTTCTGACGCAGAAATACGCTATGAAGAGGGTAAAATCCAGTCTGTGTGCCTCCGTGTTTTGCCCTCCTGATGACACTTCTCCGTCACCTTACCACATCCCTAGAGAAAAGCTTTTTGGGACCGGCAGGTGGAATGTTGGCAAAGGGGCTGGACTCCCACATGGCTGATGGCAGTTTGAGTCCCAAACCTGGTGGCTTACTTTCCCTTTTTTTTTCTCTCTCTCTCTCTCATCAAATTAAAGTACTAATAATAATGAATAACAATTTTTAAAGAGAAGATAACTTTTCTGAAAACTTATTTGACTTATTTGGGGGGGGGGAGAAGAGGTGCATCCGCAACAGTTTCTGGATGCCACGACCCACCCCTAGCCTTAGCCAGCCCTGAATCATGACCCGACATACTCAGAGAGGTCTCTAGACATGAACTTGAAACTTGGAACTTTCCCATGTGGGTCCACCTTGCAGAGAGCCGGGGTTTACTGTGTGTCGCCATTTACCCCCCCCTCCCCTCCACTCCCCAGAGGCCTATTTAAAGCAACTGTGCTGGGATAGGCTGCCTGGAATAAAGGATGAAGTCAGTCATTGCTGGTTCAAGGCAAAGTCTAGCCCAGCAGAGAGATGTAAATTTCCCGTCTTACTGTCTGGGTGGAATACAAAGTTTCAGGTTTCCAGTAAGTAAGGAAAAAGATTAGAAATGAAGTACAGAAAGATTTATGGGCCAGCAGGTGGTGCAGAGATTAAGGTGGCTGGATCCCACATGGCCAACTGGGTGGTTCAAATCCTGAACCCAGTGGCTTGAAAAAAACACACTGATGTTTGTATGTGTGTGACCAAAATTCTTAGAGGAGAATGGAGAAGGGATTGTGGTGTGGTCATCTCCAGGGAGTGGGGACGGGGGGAGAGGAGGAGGATGGAGGATGTGGGTGTTTTATCATTTTCCCTCTCTATATATCTCTGTCTCTCTCCAGTGAGTGTATGTACTCTAAAAAAGATTTAGGAAGCAGAGCTCTCTAATATGGTAAATACGGTTCAGTTTGATAGCTTATAACTGGGAACGGAGGGGTTAATTCAAGATACTCAGTTGTTTTAGAATTTTATGAGCACTTTTAAATTTATCACTGCATTTATACAAGTCAAACATTATTAATAATAGCCATTCTTTGCAGAATACTTTTATTCCACATGAGAAAATATGATTTTGTTTTCATTACAATGAAACATGAAACTATTACAATGCATACTTAATGCAAAAAACTTCAATTAACAGGCCAAAAAAAGCCATGGGCCAGCCAGCAGGTGGCGGTGTGGTGTGGTTAAGGCACTAGTCTCCCACAGGGCACACTGCAGTTCGAATCCTGGATCTGGCAGCTTGCTTTCTCACTTTCCCTCTGTCTCTAGTGAGTGCATGTGCCTTATAGCAAACTTTAAAATAATAATAAATAAAATTAAGTAAATAATTATTTTTTAAAGTGCTCATAATACATTCTATTACATGTATATTCCATTTTATGTTCATGAATCTCATTTCCAAACGGAAAGAGAGAGATAAAGAAAGAAGGAAGGAAAGAGAGAAAGAAGGAAAGCAGCCCCCAACCCCAATGGGCAATCAGGGAATGGGCATGCTGCAATCCCTTCTCTTTCACATCTTCTTCCTTTAGTGATTTTGGGCACAAGCACCCAGTGTGACCTTAAAGTCGCCAAGTTCAGGACGCCAATTGCACAACCGGCCATGTGCGTCCCAGCTCACGTAACCACCAGGCCACAGGTTGACCCAATACTTTTTTCTTTTCCAAGTTCAGTGTGCTCAATACCTTACCGTATCTTCACCATCTTGCTTCACCTTTCCTAACCACTTTGAGGAAGATTACAGCATATTTTTTGGTAGCCTTTAGAAGTTCACTGATTACAATAATGCGTGACTCGATTGGCAGTTGAGTTAAAAGCAGAGAACTGCCAAAGTAGTTCCCCTTTTATATCGTGCTACAGAGTAAAGTGACATTATTCCTTTTTTCATCTTTTCATACATTAAAAGGTAAAAAGGCACTGGTATTATGCTAACATTAAAGCCAGATTTACTCTTGCAATTAGTCTGAAGTAATCCCAGCTAGGTTGAAATCCTGGGGCAGTCTGAGTCCAAAAAAGAGGTTTCTAAAATTTAGGGCCAGCAGGTGGCATAGTGGCTAAGATGCTGGACTCCTACACGAGCACTGTGGTTTGAGTCCTGGATCTAATGACTTGAAACTTGTGCATGCGTGCCCAAAATCCTGAGAGGAGAATGGAGAGGGAATTGTGGCACGACCATCTTCCCTGGGGGATGATGTCTCACTTTCTGTCTCTCTCTGTCTCTGCAGTGATACACATACCATATAGAAAAAAAAATCTCTCTCAAAAGAGAAACAAACAAACATACAAAATAGAAAAAAAAAAAATCTCTCTCAAAAGAGAAACAAACAAAAACCCCAGAGCCTACAAGTAAAAAAAAAAAAAAAAAAAAAAGAGCTTCCAGAATCAGGTCTAGGTTGAGTCCATGATAGGGATCCTCTATATTATCTTCTCTGTATGGACTTCAAAATACTCTTGGAAAAATATAAAGTCTGAGTTTATTTTGGCATAAGAGAGTTTGAAATCTGTGCCTAGCATTTTCATAATATGCATTTTTCATGAATTTTTTTGACAATCCTAGCTCTATTCAATTTGCTTCTCTTGCCAGTATTAAGTCATCACAAAGGAAGAGTAAGGTTACCTTAGGTAACCTCCTCACAAAGCAATGTGATTTTAGAATTTCAGATAGGGATGGCCTTGAACAAATAACTTACTTTTCTTCTCCTCCTTCTCTTTCTCCTTCTCCTCCTTCTTCTTCCCCTTCTTCCTTCTCTTCTTTAGTTTTTTGTCATAGGGTGCATACACTTGCCAGAAAGGAGAGAGACAGAGAGATTCAGAGAGAGGGAAAGTGAGAAATTACCCTCCAGGGGGATGGCCATACAGCAATTCCCTTCTCCTCCATTCTCCTCTCTGGATTTTGGGCCCATACACTCACACTCACCTGGCATGATTTTCAAGCCACCAGGTCCAAGATTTGAACTGTGGACGGTCAGGTGGGAACCAAGTACCTTAACCACTACGCCACCAGCTGGCCCCCACCAACTCCTTATTCTGTAACTTCTAGTCCATTCATATAATAAAATGATCTACTCTGTAGGCAAGTGTCGAGGTTTAAATGAGGAAACAGGCTTCCAACACTCAGCGTGAGATTTAGCACAGAGAACAACTGAACAGTATTGGCAGTTACCATCATGTCGGATTTCCTTTTCATATCTATGTCTCACAGAGGGTGCTGGTGTTGGTTCTAACAGAGGACCTGATTCCCTCGCCATCCCCATCCTTTTCCTTTGAAACTGGAAGGGAGAAGGCAGTGGGAAAAGCACCACCTGGTCCGAGAGACGCATTTCCATTGTGCCTCTGGCCCCTCACACAAGCTGTCTGTGTAAGCTCAGGGGCTTTTCTTCTTTTTCAGATCTCCCGTCCAAGTTCAAAGACTTAGCCTTCCAAAGCATATGTGCTGTAGTCACAGTTTATGATGTCATGTTTGCTGTAATGCTTTGTGGTAGTTGCTGAAATATTCACTACCTCTGTCACTGCTTAGATCTTAGAATTAGAACGGGAAGTCAAACTCCATTCTTCAGAAAAATGTAGCACAATGAGTAATCCCCCAGGGCAATAGAAACAAAAAGCTTTAAAAAATACATCTATCTTTAGATCATTAAGCTTGTAAATTCAATCTAGATTCTTTGATGACCCTATCCTAATGAGGTACTTTAAAAGTACACTTAATCAGTCACATTTTCATCTCAGTGTATCTCTAGCCAGGGACTTCTAAAATTACACTTATTAGGAGTACCATATTGTATTGTGGTATTGCCTCAAATCCAAAGTGCATTCTGATAATTAGGCTATTTTACAAACAGTGTGTAAAGTTATATTGTACGAGTTCTTTTTACTTAAAAATTGACCTTAAATCAATTGGATATCTTATACCCAATGGAATCTTAGACTTAGGGGACTATGGAATTCTAAAATCACATTGCTTTGTGAGGAGGTTACCTAAGGTGATTACTCTTACTTTGGGATGACTTAATACTGGCAAGTGAAGCAAGTTGATTTGAGCTAGAATTGTCAAAAATTTCACAGAAAATGCATATTATAAAAATGCTGGGGCCAATGGGACCAGCAGTTAGCGTAATGGCTATGTCGGTGGATTCCCATGGAGTCAACTGCAGTTCGCGTCTTGGACCCGGTGGCTTAAAACTCACGCCAGGCAGGTGTGCGTGCGTGCCCAAGATCCCGAGAGGAGAATGGAGGAGAAGGGATTGCGGTGTGGCCATCCCCCTGGGGGGTGATTTCTCGTTTTCTGTCTCTCTGTCTCTCTCTGTCTGTCTGGTGAGCACACGCGCCCTATAGCGAAAACCTCTCAAAAAAAAAAAAGACAAAAACAAAAACTGGGACTGGCAGGTGGCATGGTGATTAAGGGTGCTGGACTCCCACAAGGCCTAACATGGTTTGAGTCCCAGACCTGGTGGCTCACTTTCTCACTTTCTCTTTGTCTCTCTCTCTCTTTCTCTCACTCTATCCCTCTCTGGTCAAATTAAAAAATAAATAAAGTTAAATAAAATAATTATTTAAAAATAAATGCTAGGCACAGATTTCAAACCATCTTATGCCAAAATAAACTCAGACTTTATGTTTTTCCAAGAACTTTTTGAAGTTCTCACATAGGCGGTTGTGCAAAAGTGTCAATACTGATAGTATGTATGCAAATGAGCATATGAAAGCTATCACTGTAGCTAACATTTGTACTTATGTTTGCACATTATTTTAGCAGTCCCTCAGATTTCCTTAAATATAATAGGGAACATATTTATAATAGCAAATTTGAAGACAAGCAAAAGCCTCTCCCATCAGCTCCCAGACACCCCTGGCTTCACAATAAGAGTACATCCTTTCTTCAGTGGTCGTGTGGCAGCCATGCCTAGTTCTGTCTGACTGTAGGGCTGTACTTTCACATGCTTCCAAATACCATCTAAAATCCGACCTACACAGCACAGTGCTAGACACATAGCAGTTATTCAATTATCACCTACTGGCTAACTTATGTGAAGTATAAACCTGTATCATAATTAGGCATATGCATAGCTTTTTTTTTTTTTAAGAGAGATTTTTGCTAGAGGGCACATACATTTGCCAGAGAGACAGAGAGACAGAAAGTGAGAAAGGGGGAATGGCCACACTGCAATCCCTTCTCCTCCATTCTCTCCTTGGGATTTTGGGGATGCACATACACGTGCTAGGTGTGTTTTAAGACACTGGGTTCAGGACTTAAGCTACGTTCGACTACTTGGGTTGACCAATGTGACCATTATGCCATCTGCTGGCCCCAGCCACAGTTTTTTTTTTTTTTTTTTGGAGAGGTTTTTGCTATAGGGCGCGTGCGCTCGCCAGACAGACAGAGACATAGAGACAGAAAGCGAGAAATCCCCCCCCAGGGGAGATGGTCACGCCGCAATCCCTTCTCCTCCATTCTCCTCTCGGGATCTTGGGCACGCACACACACGCGCCCAGCGTGAGTTTTAAGCCACCGGGTCCAGGACACGAACCGCGGTCGACTACATGGGAGTCCAGCGACATAGCCATTACACTGCTGGTTCCCAAGTCCCAGGCACAGCTTTTAAGAGTTGGGTTGGGGCCAGGAGGTAGCAGAGTGGTTAAGACACTGGACTCTCACGTAGTCAACTGCAGTTCAAGTCCTGTACCTGGTGGCTTGCTTTCTCACCTTCTCTGTTTTTCTCTCTGTCTCTCTCTAGTGAGCACACACACCCAACATCAAATTAAAAATTAATAATAATGAAGAAAATTAAATAATTCTTTAAATAAAAGAGTTGGGAAAATAAAGTTTCTAAAAATGTCTTTTTCCCCTTATTATATAAAATCGCTTTCTGTTTATTTGGTACTTAATTTTTATACAGACAAAAGTTACCAATACATTAAACCCTAAAAGAATTTTTCCCCTGAAATCTTTTCTTTCAAAAGTTATTTAATTTTATGTGCTATTATTATTATTATTATATTTGACCAGAGATAGTCAGAGGGAGAGAGAGAAAAAGGGAAAGTGAGAAAGCAAACCACCAGGTCCAGGACTTGAACCTCAGCTGACCATGTCAGAGTCCATCACCTTAACCACAATGCTACCTCTGCTCCCCCAAACAATCTTGAAAAGAAATAATCTTGTTCCTATTTTGGAAACAAATAATGGAAATTACCACACCTAAGGGTGACCCAACATTCACAAAATACTCCGACCAGAAATGGAAAACTCAATGGTTATCATAAACAGTAAAATGTGATGTTAAAAGTAGATGACGCAAAACATTGATCATGGAACAATTAATCTGTAATAGACTGAAATTACTGACAAGAATTATCTTTAGGAATACTGACTTACCAACCATGAGGAAGTGGTATGCAAATATTTTAATTAACTAAACGAAAAAGTAATAACCCATATATACCTGCAAAGAACAAGGATGTATGAAAAAAAAAGGAGAAAAAGATTAGTCTTAAAATATTTAATCCAAATCTTAGAAAAACTCCTGATGTTTACAACAGTCTACATTAACAAAGGGAAAGAAGTTCTGTGAACACTTGATGTTACAATAGGCGACAAATCTTTAGTTTGTTTTTAGATCTTAAAATAAAAATAAAATGTATATGCCCAAGTAAGGCATATGAATCATTAATTGAAATGCAAATTCCATTTTCTTAATTGCTACCTAATTCCTTCAGAGTTATCTGACGATAGAAGGACTGTATGACATACAGACAGGAGGAATAAGGTGACTTGCTTTTGCCCATTTTTTGTTTTTTACCCACTTACAAACAAAAGAAGTTAAACTATGCTTGATTCTTTTCAAAACCATAATTATGTACAAGCCCTCCTACTTTTTCCTTTGACTGTACTGATTTGCATAAAAAAATTCTTCTTTATTCTTTAAATGTTGTTTGACCCAGTAGCATCGGAAACATTGTAACAGCTTACTTTATGCTTCACAGAAGAGGGAGCAACACCCACAAAATTTCCACAGAAATAAAAGAAACTTTCATTGAGGTACAGAGGATTTACCTTCAGAATGTGCGTCAATACCTATCATGTATGCATGTAATATTTTAAGAACACTCTATAAATGTTTCTGAGTTAATAAATATATGACACATTCTAGCTTATTGCCCTATATTTGGTATATTCTCATTTGGAAGTCTTTTATTTGAATTTATCCAGGAACCGTGGTTAAAAATAAAAGGCAAAGGAAACAGATGACTTCTTGCCTCCTAATACATGACCTGCCTATGCTTAATTGAGTGATAAGCTCAGAGAAAGGCTGTTTTTAAGCTAGCAGTGAATTCTATCAGTCAAAATGATTTTGAAAGAGATAAAGAAAAGCCCTGGCTTAAATTGTTAGGAAAGGAAGGCCTTACTTGAAGTCATGTTAACTTTCCATTCTGCAAAGTAACTTGTCCACATAAAAACAGCAAAAAGGACTTCATTTAATTAGAGATAGGTAAAGACTTTTGCATAGAAAAGGGTTACAAAGTAATGCAAAAAAGACTAGGTACAATAATTTTAAAACAAGTATTTAAAAGTATAATTTTGCATGTTTAACATTCTCACGTTTATTGCTTTCTCCACACAGCAGAGAAATGAAGTGCATAATAATACAGGCTGTGTCTCTTTCAAATATAAAATCTTACCTGCTCAATTTCAATGTATTAAGAGATTATTTTGTCATTAAACAAAATAAAAACCAAAAACACAATTATGTAGCTCTAGTCTAGGCACAAACAAAAATAATTTATGTACATTTCACTGCATACATTCATCCTGACTCGGGACCGAATGGAATCATCTAACTTGATGAAGGGCATTTAAAAATCATGGCTTTCTTTTTCCCAATACTCTCATCTCATCAGCCCTCGAAAACGCACCTTTCCCCACAAGATAACATGTTATGAAGAGAAAATAAAGAGGATAAATATATAAAAGTAATCCAAAGGAAACCGAATAAATTAATCCAAAATCTCAGAAACTGGAGTTTTCAAATGGACAGACATCAAATGGTATCTCGTGGGGAGAAAGCAGACAACTGCCTCTAGGTGCACTATTTAAATGTAGGGTTTATATAAAGAAGCACCATAGTTTGAGCCATCAAAAAGCAAAAAGGGCCTGGAGGCTTGCAAGCAGAGCAGAAATGCTTGTTAATCTGGGCAATGATGGAATAATTGCTTTCACTAACGTATTGCTAATGTCACCACTTGGCAAGTTGGTACAAAGAAAGCAAAATAAGATAAAACTAAGTCTCTCAACTTGAAAATTATTTTCAGCAATTTTTTTGACCAGTAAAACCTGTGGTTTTCAAGCGTACTCTTCTCTGACAACTGCAGTAAAATGTCTGGAATCTAATGCAAAATTCCTGTCCCTTTCCCTTCTTAATCTCAACTCTATACTCTTCTTTACTTGCGCAATGTGATATATTCATTAGGAAACTTCCCTAGCTCAGGCACTTAAAAAACATGAATTTTTTTTTTTCCATGTAGCTTCAAGAGAATTCAGTCAGGGCATTTTTCTTCCCCAATTCAGACATACTGATGCACTGTTTGTTAGTACAGTTCATATATTTTCCAGGAAAGTTTTAAGTGGAAACAAGTGTGAAGTTTTCAAAAGTTGCTGATGTCAGTTACGGAGCTGCCTTTAAAAAAAAAAAAAAAAAAGAGAGAGAGAAAGAGAAAAAAAACTAGATAATACCACATTTCCACTCGTGAGGTTTGTGTCTGAAACAGTTTTATTGTTTTTTTGTGGATCTGCAGGCGTCTGCATGGCTAGCTTCAGGGTGCAGACAGAAGTTTTAAGCTGACTCTGAAATGAAGGACATTCAGTGCAAGAAGTTCACAGAAAACTTAAAAAGCTCCAACTTCTGTCCCCCAGGGCCGGTAAGGTTTACTGTTTGTTCCACTGCTCGTCTGCTGAGGGCTGGACGTGGCTGATACTGATAAGGGTGGGCTGAGGGCTGTTGCGGCTGCAACTGCTGCAGCTGCGTTGGGGGGGAGCATGGGGAATGCCCCTGCGAAGGACAGAGGGAAGCTGTGTGCAGCTGCGGTGGCTGCAGCGGCTGCGGCATGGACGGTAGCTGAGAGGGACAAGAGAGAGGTGGAGAGAGGTGGCACACAAGGTGCGACACTGCCCGTTGTTGGCATTCGCAGGGCAGAATCTGCGTGGGCAAACGTGGCAGTGAGGAGAGCAGAGCCGTGGGCAGGAGGCACTTCTGAGGTTGTGGAGAGGCGACAAGGGGTTGACTCCGAGGCATGGAGTCCGCTGGGTTGGAGCAGGGCTGCGGGAAGATGGTGGAAGGCTGCGGCCCAGTGATGTGGGTGGAGGGGGTGATGGTGGTGGGCCATTGAGGACGTCATGGCTGCTGCCTCCCGCTGGGAGGCACAAGTGCTGAGATGAGAGACGAGTCGTACCCGCAGTGGATCGGAGGAGTCCAGGCCTTCCACAGAGCTCAAGTACCTCGCCACTTCCGTAAGGCACTCCCGGAATCCAATGCTCATGAAATCCATGGCAAGAGCGTGGGCGTCAAAGTAGCCTAGGAGGGAATTTGTGCAAATTAGGAAAGAGAGAGAGGCAATAATCACACACACGCCCATATTCCACTCTGTCCTTCAGAAGATTTAAGTAGAAGGATAATAATCCTTTGTGAAAATGCTGCCAGCTATTAATGGTTTCCATTTTTGCAGAAGTTAAGAAAGTATTGTTTGCAATTTACATGTGTGACAGCTCTGACCATGCAATAGTTACAGTTGTCTTTGCAAATGATACCCCAGAGGACAAAAAAATTAAGACCATCTCTGTTTCAAACACTTAAAAAAAAATGGTGTGTCTTCTTTTGTGTTGTGGGATAGTGCAATTCTCCCAGCAAATTGTTTTCTACGGAAATACAGCGCTCCAGTCTCTCTGTCTCTGTCACATGAGTTGGAGATTAAAGGGCTTATCTGAAACATCCTTACTCTCCTGGCATTTTAGCAAGGTCACAAAGTGCATCTCAGTAGCTTGAGGACTTTCTTTAGTTATCTGCTATAATCGTTAATACATTCAAAAACGCTTCTGGACTCTCTGTATTTTTTACCAGCTGAGTGCAAACTCCTTGCCATTACTCTGTATGAGAAAAATATAATAAACAAAATGAAATTTTTCCTTAGTTTGTTACTAATTCGAAGATTTATTTTTTCTGTTAAGTAACTTACGTCTGCTTTACTGATAGGAGATTACTTTATCATAACTCTTAGCTTTTCTGAAATGCAAATACATATCTCCTTCATTGGCTTGCTTACTTCACTGCTTAGCCAGAAGCATCAGTGCATATTAATTGTGTCAGCGAGTACGCACTTACTCCCAGACCTATGCTCCTACCACAAAAATGGTGCAAGCTGTGTCATATCAGTCACTTTTCCTTTTTTTTTTTTTTGGAGAGGTTTTCGCTATAGGGCGCATGCACTCGCCAGATAGAGAGAGACATAGAGACAGAAAGCGAGAAATCACTCCCCAGGGGGGATGGTCACGCTGCAATCCCTTTTCCTCCATTCTCCTCTTGGGATCTTGGGCACGCACGCACATGCGAGTTTTAAGCCACCAGGCCCGGGACATGAACCGTGGTCGACTACGTGGGAGTCCAGCGACATAGCCATTACGCTAACTGCTGGTTCCCCCTTTTTTTTA
>NW_006159570.1:285439-287827 GCF_000334495.1 Tupaia belangeri chinensis
AGTTTTAAGCCCCCAGGCCCGGGACATGAACCGGGGTCGACTACGTGGGAGTCCAGCGACATAGCCATTACGCTAACTGCTGGTTCCCCCTTTTTTTTAATTTTTTTCACTTTATTTTTATTTTTTAAATTTATTCCATGACAGAGAAACACAGAAAGAGAGAAGGAGAAACAAGTCCCCCCAATTGAGTGTCCATACCATGATCCACCCTCAGCCTCAGCCTCAGCCAACCTGGATCTCAGGCATCCTCACACAACCTGATGTGTACAAGGAGACCTCTGCGCACAAATCCAAGATCTTCCCAAGTAGGTCCAGAATCAGAGAGCAGTACACTATCGCTGTGCCACTGCTGCCAGCTTCCAGAGTCAACTTTTATCCACAATGTTTCAGAGTAGAAAATACTAATGTCTGATTATTACAGTGCTGATGGAGGGTACAGCAATCATCAGGCATTTGGAGACATGGCACTTACTTTGAAATGAACAACCTTAGTATATATAAATGTATTCTTTCCAAAATCCTTTCTCATTTGTGACTTTTTGTTTTGTCAGTGGGCCTGTAGCTTGCCCAAGAGAAAAAGAGAGAAAGCACCCCCAATGAGGCATAGTCATGACATAATCCTTTCACTTCCATTTCTCTATCCCATCAGAATTTTGACTGTGTACGTGTACATCTGTGAGCACGCACATATACAACATGCTCTTATTTTTTTTAAAAAGAGATTGTTGCTACAAGGCATGTATGCTCACTGGAGAGCCAGAGAGACAGAAAGTTTCCCTAGGGAGGATGGCCATGCCGTAAACCCTTCTCCATTTTCCTCTTGGGATTTTGGGCATGTGCACGCATGCACACACACACACACACACACACACGCACACACGCACAGTAGGAGCCTGGGACTCCAAATGTGGTCGACTATGTGGGAGTCTAGCAACATAACCATTATGCCATCTGTTAGTACCCAGCCAGCCATTCTTTTTAAAAAATAATTATTTATTTAATATAATTTTAAAATTCTTATTCTTTATTATATTTTAAAATTATTTAATTTTGTTAGTATTATTTTTAAAATTTTGACCAGAGAGAGGAAAAGAGAAAGGAAAAGTGAGAAAGCAAGCCACCAGGTCTAGGACTCAAACCGTGAGAGGCCATGTGGGAGTCCAACACCTTAACTACCACACTAGCTGCCAGTCTTGTAATTTTATTTATTTAATATTCTTCTTTAGTTTGACCAGAGAGACACAGGAGAGAAAGAGAAAGAGGGAGAGCGAGAAAACAAGCCTCCAGGTCCAGGAACCATGGTCAACCATGTGAGAGTCCAACGCCTTAACCATCATGCCACCTGCAGGCTGCCTAGCCATTCTTTTTTTAAGCTAAAAGCTGGGATTCAAACCATGCTCTGCAATTTGGGGTCCAGCTCCCAATGCACAGTGCTTACTGTCTGCACTGCAGGGCTGGCCCTTATTTGCGATTATGATTATTATTATTAAATTATTTTATTTTATTTTATTTATCCATTTATTTAAATTTGACCAGAGAGGGATAGAGTGACTGAGAGAGAGAAAGTGAGAAAGCAATTTTCCATGTCTGGGACTCGAACTGTGGTTGGCCATGTGGGAGTCCAGTGCCTTTAACCACCACGCCACCTGCCAGCCCCCCCGTATTTACAATTATTTTAAAAGTCATTTTTGAGTTAAAAGTTTAGTCTATTCACTTTGGAAATCTATGTATAAAAGAATGGGAGGTACCTTAGTCCAAAAAGGTCATTTTTATCTAAAGCATTTACTATGGGGTTGTCAGGAAAGTCAAGATGTATTTTTTCTAAATGGATCAATACTTTTCCAACAACCCAATAAAGTATCTTTTTATGTTTTTTGCAGATCAAAGTATTATTTGATTCACTTATCATCTATATAGACTACTTTATAATTAAAGCACTTAGAAAAATTGTAGTCATATGTACTTAAAGTCCTAAAACTAGAATTCCAACAGTAATTTCTAAGTCCCCAAAAATGTTTAGGGCAACTATATATATCATTAAAACAGAAACCACAACCCAATAACACAACAGCACAAAACTAATACAAGAGTATATAATGAGGCCTAGGCATACACAGCTAAGATGCTTGCTCTTCAGGCTGGGACCACATGGAAGGCTCAGGTTTAGAGTTTCAATTCAACCTGAAAAGGCTTCCCTTCTCACTTTCTCTCCCTCTCTCTCTCTCACTCCCTCTGGTCAAATTAAAATAAAATGAATGAATAAATAAAATTAATTAAAAATAATTCTTAAAAAAAGAATTATTTAACTTTATTCATTTATGTATTTTAATTTGTCGAGAGAGACAGAGACAGAGAAAGAAAGAGAGAGAGGAGAGAGAGAGAAAGCAA
>NW_006159570.1:287884-298072 GCF_000334495.1 Tupaia belangeri chinensis
AGCATGCTACCCGCTGTTCCCCCAAAAAAAAAAATTTTAAAAAAAAAAAAAAAAAAGACTTCACATTACAGTCCTCAGGGTTCTCTCCAGGGTTTTGGAGGGTTCTAACTTACATGCTAGAAGGAGGAAGGTAATACTTAGAGCGGACAGTCTAAAAACCCAGAGAGATTTACACGTTTAGGTGATTCTACCAAATACCTATAGAAACTAGGATAATACCAAGGTAGACTTGCAAAGAATGGAATCCTAGAGGACCAGCAGTTAGTCAAATGGCTATGTCATTGATTCAAGTCCCAGACCCAGCAACTTAAACTCACACTGGGCGCGACTGCGTGCGTGTCCAAGATCTTGAGACGAGAATGGAGGAGAAGGGATTGCGGCCTGGCCATTCCCCCTGGGGAGTGATTTCTCACTTCCTGTCTCTCTGTCTCTCTCTGTCTTTCTGGCGAGTGCACGTGCCCTATAGCAAAAAAACTCTCCAAAAAAAGAAAAAAAAAATAATGGAATCCAGAAGCTTCTAAGAAGTTTCAGTAGTGATCAGGAAGAAAGTGAAATTTGGTGTTTGCCAGATACATTGTTGCATATGGCTGAGCCCTCCGTTGCATCTGAAAACATATACATTACTTAATTCCTGTCCTATAGTTGAAAGCAGATGGAAAACAGGATGAACAGCTGTCTCCATAAGACACATGTCTACCATCCTATGCTCTCTTTGTTCTATGGGCTTTAAGTAAAACAACTCATAACAGCCTTGTAAGGGAGACATTATCACTGTCTTCATTTTACAGATGATAAAACTGAGGCTTAGATTAGGGCTAGTAATGTATCCAAGGTCACAGAGCTAATAAATAGCCAGGTCTTGAAATCAGGCAATGGAGCTAGAGTTCATGCCCTTCATTCTACACAATGAGGCAGTTGAGCAGCCTGAACAGCTGCCACCTCTCCTTCTGCGAGGCCTACATACCCCCTTATACAATGACCACTCTAATGACCTGGCAGTCAGGAGACTTGTATGGAGCTTGCTTGGAAATATCTGTTCACAAACTATTCTGGGATAAATTTTAGGATTGTGAGAGTAGCCAAGAATAGCAAGCAAAGTGGAACTCAGTTTTTTGTAATTAAGCTGAGGAACAATATTACTCTTTATAAGAACAATTCATGCAAAATACTTGAAACCCTGATAAGAATTCTTGGCCTTGTGGATAACAATGCCCAGGGAGGTAGAGCAATCAAGCAACCCTACTGGTATCCTTACTAACTTAATTAGTCTTTTCATTTTTTTAAAGAATTATTTAATTTTATTTATTATTAATATTCAATTTCACCAGAGAGAGAGAGACAGGGAGAGAAAAAGAGGAAGAGAAAGCAAGCCGCCAGGTCTAAGACTCAAACCACAGTCGGCCATGTGACAGTCCAGCACCTTAACCACCATGCCACCTGCTGGCCCCTCAATTAGTCTTTAAACGTCCTGGAATAGCAGTTGTAGAGAAGGAATCATTTAGCTAGAGTTCATTTTGCTATTGTGAACTTCAAGGTGAAACAGAGTACTTCTGTCTCAGCTTAAAGGCAAGATGGTGGCTCAATTGGGCTGGATCGCTGCCTTTTGTGATTTAAGGTGATTCTCTATTGAATAAGAAAGTTTTCAAGCTCCGGTCACTCTTTACTTATTCAGGATGGTTCCTTGAGAAGATGCAACCTGGGAGGGACCAGCAGTTGGTGTAATGGCTATGTCATGGGACTCCCATGTAGTTGACCACAGTTTGTGTCCCACACACGATGGTTTAAACTCATGCCGGGCACGTGTGCATGCGTGCCCAAGATCCAGAGAGCAAAATAGTGGAGAAGGGACTGCAGTGTGGCCATGCCCCAGGGGGCGATTTCTCACTTTCTGTCTCTTTGTCTCTCTCTGTCTTTCTGGCAAGTACACGCATCCTATAGCAAAAACCTCTCAAAAAAAAGAAAAGGTTCAACCTGGGTTAAGTCATGCTACATGTATAACAATAATCTCTCTCACACACATAAAAGATAGTTAAGGTGGGGCCAGCAGGTGGTGTGGTGGTTACGGCACTGGACTTCCATATGGCTGACTGTGGTCCAGGTCACTTAGACCTGGAAGCTAGCTTTCTCACTTTCCCTCCCTCTCTGTCTGGTGAGTGCATATGCCATATAGAAAATTAAAAAGAAATACTACTACTACTACTTATAATAAATAAAATTAAATAAATAATTCTAAAACAACAACAAAGACAAATAGTTAAGGTCAGGTATGATGCTGTGTAGGCCTTCAGTACTGTGGCCACATAGGAGTTAAAAACTAAATATCCCCTCCACTGCCCTGCCCGTGCTCTGCACTAGGACCCATCTACGTACTACATAGTAGAAAGGATAGTGAGCATAGAGAGGCTTCCAGAATTTGGCTGTAGCACATAACTTTTTTTTTTTAAAGAGATTTTTGCTATAACGTACATGTACTTGCCAGGGAGACAGAGACTGAGAGACAGAAAGTGAGAAATCACTCCCCAGGGGGAATGGCCATGCTGCAATCCCTTCTCCTCCATTCTCCTCTCAGGATTTTGGACATGCGAGCACATGTGTCTGGTGTGAGTTTAAAGCCCTGAGGTTTGAGACCTATATGGGAGTGCAGCAATGTAATCATTACGCCACCTGCTGGTCACAGCACTTAACTATAATAAATAAAATTAAATAAATAATTCTAAAACAACAACAAAGACAAATAGTTAAGGTCAGGTATGATGCTGTGTAGGCCTTCAGTACTGTGGCCACATAGGAGTTAAAAACTAAATATCCCCTCCACTGCCCTGCCCGTGCTCTGCACTAGGACCCATCTACGTACTACATAGTAGAAAGGATAGTGAGCATAGAGAGGCTTCCAGAATTTGGCTGTAGCACATAACTTTTTTTTTTTAAAGAGATTTTTGCTATAACGTACATGTACTTGCCAGGGAGACAGAGACTGAGAGACAGAAAGTGAGAAATCACTCCCCAGGGGGAATGGCCATGCTGCAATCCCTTCTCCTCCATTCTCCTCTCAGGATTTTGGACATGCGAGCACATGTGTCTGGTGTGAGTTTAAAGCCCTGAGGTTTGAGACCTATATGGGAGTGCAGCAATGTAATCATTACGCCACCTGCTGGTCACAGCACTTAACTTAACCAGTTGCTTTTTTTTTAAGAGCAATTTTTGCCACAGGACGCATGTGCTCGCCAGATAGAGAGACAGAGACAGAGAGACAAAAAGCGAGAAATCACCCCCCCACCCCCAGCGGGGATGGCTACACTGCAATTCCTTCTCCATTCTCCTCTTGGGATCTTGGGCATGCCCTCACACATACCCCGCATGAGTTTTAAGTTGCTAGGTCCGGGACTCAAACTGCAGGCAAATATGTGAAAGTCCAGCAACCATTATGCCATCTGGTGGTCCCAACTTCTTACGCAGTTGTTAAATATACTGAATAACACCCTTGCATAAAATGAATATCTAAGGCTGCCTTGAAGGGTGAAAAGTTTATAAAAGGGATAAACCAAGTTTAAGTGGTATGTAGGGGAGTGTGGTGATGAGAAATGTGTGAGCAGTATAGCTATAGGACTGCAAGTCTACTTCATGTGCAGGGGTGGGGTGGGGGGTTCCCTGTGATGGAGTGAGGCCCCTCCCTGACCTCTCTGACAAATCCTTTGTACAGTCACTATCCAGTAGAGACACCTCTCCACAGCATTGCCCAGAGCTCCTCCTCCTGGTGGCTCTGCCAGGGAAGGACTGCTCCCTGTTCCACCAACGGTTCTAGTGCAGAGGTCTAGGGCAGGTTTCTTCCTGCACTTCAAATGTTCTGTTTGGTATAAATTCAAGAGAATCCAAATCTGAAAGCAACAGTGAAAATAACTCTAGACTCACTTCCTTTGAAATAGCAGAATTATTTTGGGTCTTAGTCCTGATTTAATGAAATGAAGGAGGAGAAAAACAGAAAACAAAACTTGCCTCTAACCTCCTGTTGATGTTTGGATGTTTGTGTGTTTGTTTTGTCTCTGTACAGAGATTCCAGCATGTGCTTCTTAAATCCCAAACAAACCTCTGACCAGGCTGCTGTGAATGAAGCTTTACTCCCACAATATTATGAAAGCAAACACAAGTCCAGGGTCAAGTGCTTCTTTTGTTCCAGAAGTTCTTTCCCACGAGTTCAATCCTGCCATTAGCATTGATTTCCACGGCTTTAATCTGGGACGGCCTATCTCAGCTTGTTAAAAGACTGTTCAACTATGACTTCTTTACAATACTAGAGAAAAAACTAAAAACTAAAAAACCCAGAAAGGTAGAAAGTGGGAACAAAATAAAGTCACCTACTTACCTTTACCCCCTGTCGCCTGAAGCATCTTCAAATGATCAACTGTCATTTGTAATATTTCAGCTTTTTCTAACTTTGCAGATCCCTTCATAAACAAATAATAAAGTCTTATTAAATCCTACAGAAGCTAACTTTGAACATATATGCTGAATTTATCAATAGCATTATAGCTTCAATTTTTCCCTCTCACCAAAAAAACCTAAATTTAATTTTTTCACAGAAAAATCTGAATTCTTCTGACACTTTATATGAAAGCACTGATTAATATGTTGCACCAAATGAAGGATATTTTCCATTTTAACTTTTAGAAACTAAAAGAAGGTATAATAAATAATTTTCTTATCATGAAAATAATTACATTTCTTGCTGGAGAGGTTTTTTTGTTTTGTTTTTTATTTTTTGCTATAGGGCGCATGTGCTCACCAGAAAGACGGAGAGAGACAGAGAGACAGAGAGTGAGAAATCACCTCCTGGGGGGATGGCCACGCTGTAATCCCTTCTCCTCCATTCTCCTCTTGGGATCTTGGGCATGCACGCACACGCGCCTGGTGTGAGTTTAAGCCACCGGGTCCAGGACTTGAACCATGGTTGACTACATGGGATTTCAGCGACATAGCCATTACACTAACTGCTGGTCCCAATAATTACATTTCTTCACCAGCCCCACAGTGCTATGTATAGGGAGCTATATTCCACATGGCCTACTGTGGTTTGAATCCTGGCCCCATCGGCTTTAAAACCACACTGGGCACATGTGTGTGCATGCCCAAAATCCTGATGGGATGAAAATATGAAGGAAAAAGGACTGTGGTGTGACCATGCTCCATTGGAGGGTGCTTTCTCTGTTCCTCTGGCAACAAAAAAATTATGATGATGACCACATGCTCCCTCTGGCAACCAAAAAATTACAATCATCATCATCATCACTATTCTTAATCTCCTAACAGCACTCCACTAAAACGATTACAATTACAAAAATTTAAACTTGGCATGTACTCTATCTTGGTTAATAATTTTGTCTATTTTATTAAAGGACATCCAATAGACTTATAAAAGGCTGAAATGTTAGTTGAATACCAACTCTGAGTGATTTTAACAAATTATTGCTAAAAGTAGAATTTTTTTTTTTTGAGAGATTTTCACTATAGGGTGTGTGTGCTCGCCAGACAGACAGAGAGAGACATAAGAGACAGAAAGCGAGAAATCACCCCCCAGGGGGGATGGTCACGTCGCAATCCCTTCTCCTCCATTCTCCTCTCGGGATCTTGGGCACGCACGCACCCGCCACCGGGTCCAGGCCGCGAACCGCGGTCAACTACGTGGGAGTCCAGCGACATAGCCATTACGCTAACTGCTGGTTCCCAAAAGTAGAA
Source organism: Tupaia belangeri chinensis (assembly GCF_000334495.1). Classification (NCBI taxonomy): domain Eukaryota; kingdom Metazoa; phylum Chordata; class Mammalia; order Scandentia; family Tupaiidae; genus Tupaia; species Tupaia belangeri. The sequence goes on from NW_006159570.1 coordinate 293,615, forward strand.
TTTCTTTTAAATAGAAAAAATTCTAATAGGGTAACTAACACTAGACCACCAGTACGTGGAACAAAAAATAAAAAAGGGAAGACTTTCAAGGTTTTTCCCCCAATAATTACCAGTAGGTGTCACTGTGAAATCCAAAATCTTAAACAGGAAGGAATAATTTACTTATCTAAGAAGATCATAAATGCTTAAGAATTTTTAAACCCTTAAAAATAGTTCTTCATAAAACTGTCTTGGAAATATGTTTGTATTTCTCTTTAAAAAAAAAAAAAATAAAACAAGGCAACCTCTGGACCAGTTGAAATACAAATGCACCACCTCAAACTCTCAGGGGACTGTGAGTAGCTTCTAACTTCCTGGAAGACCTAAATAATTAAATGAGAATGGTTTTTGGGTTTTCTTTTTAATGGATAAGAACATTAATTTCAGCGTTCTATGCTTTACTTGCTTTGCAAAAATGATCAAAACCCAGTACATGGTGAGAGTGCTGGAGCTACTCTAAAGAACACTCTTTTAATCTTGCTGTGACAGGGCCAGCTCACTGGGGTTGGTAGCCAAGCTCTGCAAATGGGAACGCTTGTGTTTATGGTAACTAACTGCCAAACAACTGAGGTTTGCTTTCAAGGTTTGTTTTAAGTCAACATTTAGGAAAAAATAAAATCTAACAAACTAAGAAAAGAAAATCACCGAACTGACTTGTCTTCCAAACTAGATATTTCAGTCCTCAAAATATATTTAAAAAAAAATCCATTACTGACATTTTCACTGGTAGCCTATTGTCACTGAAAATGCTCCTAATTAAAACTATAATTTCCACATTATTCTCAGCTCATCAAAGACAGTTTCAGCAAACAGACTGGAGGCCTTTTTTGTTTAAAAAATGTACACTACATCTTGGGGCTAGCAGGTGGCATGGTGGCATGGTGGTTAAGGAAGCTGGATTCCTACATGCCCGACCATAGTTCGAGTCTCAGACCTGGCGGTTTGCTTTCTCACTTTCCCTTTCTCTTACTCTCTGTCTCTCTCTGGTCAAATTAAAAATAATAATAATAATAATAACAACAACAACATATGGAATTAAATAAATAAACTAATTCTTTAAAAAAATAGCACATTACATCCTGTACTTCTGTCCATGTTCAACTTTTCCATGAAGATATACAAGGAGTTTTAGTGAAAGTGACTAATAAAACTAAAACTGTACTTTCTGGATAATTTCCAAGGGCTTTGTAGGGCTGGTTTTTATAATGTTTGTGGATTCACGAACTAAACAACAAAATGCAATACACAAGCCACTGTTGTCTTATACCATGTGAATTAAATTGAAGTTATTTTCAACAATGCCAGGTTGTCATTGCCTTGGCAGGATGTGCCTGGAAATCTGTGCCATTACACGGAAGCAGGGGAGGGAGGGAAACAAGGAGAAATGTGATTTTTTTAAAACCACAAAGGAAGATGTAAATATTTGGTTTTTCAGTTTCCTAAGTGTGCAAAGTATGTATTTTCTTTATTGGTAAAGGAATACTTGAACTCTGAAAAGGGGAATTTCTGACCAATTTGATTTTTACCAAGCTTCCAAAAAGATGCCCCAAATCAAATATCATTCTGTGAACCTCAAGGTTAAAGATGAAAGGAAGTGGCTCAGTAGACAACTTTTATTAGTAATATTATTTAGAATATAGAACTAGAGGTGTTACTTCCTGGTCTCTGACTATATTTTTAAATTAAAGAAAGAGTCCTTTTTAACAGTTTGAGGAAAAAATGATACTTCACTTTTTATTTAAAAAAAAAAAAAGAATACTATATACATCATGGTTTTAAATGAAACCACTACTGGTATTCATAGAAAGAACAGAGAAAGCATGTACACTATTGCCCTTCAGGGGAAAATAAGCTAAAGAATGGAAATGTTTTTCAACTTCATGATGGATTATGTTTTTAATAGTTTTGCCACAACAAAGCATTTTATTGAAATAGCAGCTCTTTGCCAGATCAGGGCACATACACCATTATTTTAATGAGCTTTAACAAGAACCCACATTCCCAGATGAGAGAATCAGATTGTGTGAGCTTTTCTGGGGAGGGGGGAGCGTCAAGGGTGGGGTACTTACTTGTTTTTCAAAAGCAGTTGGCACCAGTCGTCTTAACTCAGATAAACTGTTATTTATCCGATCCCGACGCCTTTTCTCTATAATCTATCCCAAGAAAAGCAAAACAATAAAAGTTTATGAATACCCAAATGATAACATTACTCATAATGGAAAAATAGAACTGTTATACATTGGGCTGGATTACATGAACAAAAAGAAAAAAAAAGTCACATACCCCTCTCCTTTTCTTTCTTGCCATAATCTGAGATGTTGTTGTTGGAGAATTCGATCTAATCCCAGAGCTAGTACTTTGCCTATGAAACAGGAAGAGTCTGTCAGGTGCTGCATTAACACGAGCATTGTTTCTTCTGGGTACTGGATGGCACTTATTAAATATTCAGAGTGGTTGCACAGTTCAGGTCAGCGTGATTTTATTCTTAGGTCTTGCTTCACTCTGAACAGACTTTGCTTTCAGCCCTTTTTTTCTTTATTCTTTAAGAATTATGCCTTAAAAAAGGTTTTAAGTGGGTAATCCAGACACAAATGTCCTTAGTGAAAATACACCTGAATTTGTACTTGAGTCTCCCAAAGAAATAATTATGGGCAATTAGGGTGAGAAGTTAAATATTAGTATTTTCTAGTTTCACTCATACATATTTCTTGCAAGTTAACTAATCTCCTCTAGCAGCATCCCTCCTCTTTCCTGTTAGACACAAAGTAATACCGCTTCTAAAATAAGGATCATGTCAAATGCTACTATTCAACACTATATAGTCTTCACTTGTCAAACTGTTGTCCCTTGTTCAATCTTTAAGACAAGCCAAAGTTAACTTACCATATTCAAACTTCAATTAGTCATAATCTCACAGGGGAAAACAATGACAGATGCAATGTTCTATATACTAATCTTCCAAAAGAATGTCCTAAATTAAATATGCCACTGATAGGGAAACTATTAAAATTAAGTTTGCAACCAGTAAATGTTTTACTTTGAAAATGAAACTGGTGGTGTCTCTCAGTCTTCCATCTAAGGTTAAGTTTCTAGAAGCTGCAGTTCACTTCAAGTTTACTAACGAAAAGATATTTCTATACTGAAAGTTCAAATTATGACTTGGTCACATAATTTTTACGATCCTTTCTAGTCTCTATCAATTTCTCTTTATAATTCCTGGACTCTACACTACTTCATGTTCTCAAATCCTCACAGTTCCGTTCATTTGTTCTATTTCATTTTAGCAATGTGGTGCACGACGTTTCCTTAACGTTGTCTTCTCACTTCTGGATCTGATTTCTGATTAACTGTCTCTGTCTCACCCCTTCCCTATTGGTTTCACCTTTGATGTGCATCTTCCGTTTTTGGAGCTCATTTTTTACACTCTCAGATTCTCTGCAAACCACATTTCATGTAAATATCTTTGCTTTTGCTGATTTCAAGCTTTGGTTTGTACGTATCAGAATGAGAATACGAAGGATAATCAGTTTTCCAAAGACAGGAAGAATTTCACCCTTTGAATGACAGCTGCAGATAAATAATTAAGGTGCTTCTGGGGATGCCAATTAGAAGCAATTATCATTTGACCCGCCTTGGCTCTAAAATGCCTCGGTAATCTCCCTCTGTCACAGGAAAGAGGAGGTCTGGCTTCTGTGATCACGACGCCGATCTTTAAGACCAAGCAGTCAAAAAAAGGATGACCGATTTGATCCTTACATCTGTCACTCATTCGCGGGTTAGCCAAGTCACATTCGGTCAATCTGCAATGCTCAACCTACTTAGCCTTGACATCGCGGACTGCTTTAAAATTTTTTAAAGTGTTTTTAGTCTCCCCCCCCCCAAAAAAAAATCGGTTTTTCCTTTTGACCTATTTTGGAAGTGTTCCGAACTAATGGTTCAGTGCCTGGGGCGTCGCCAGAAGCCTGGACTCGCTGGTCCGTACGCCCAACGCTGACAGCCAGGACCCTCCTACACCAACTCCAGCATTCTCCCCTTCAGTCGCATCCCGCGTCCTCTCCGCCCCACCCCTGCAGTCCAGACAGACATCCCTCGCCCCACCCCAACTCAGGCTCTGTAAAGCGCCCAACAAAGTTTCTCGTGCAAAACTTTGCCCTCTCCGCTAGTGCGCCGCGGAGAGGACCCTCAGGACCTCCAGGAAGCTGCTCGTGCAGATAGCTCTGGGACACCCTAGGACTCTGGGCAGCCCCCGCTGAGCCCGCGCTCACCCAGAGTAATTGTTCTCACTCCCAACGTCGATGGTCTCGTCCAAGTCGCTCTCGGAGGTCGTCTCCTCGGAAGGGCGCTTCATCGCGGCGAAGACCGCGTGGGACCCAACTTCGCCGAGCCACGGACGCCGAACAGGGCGCAGCGCACTCCCCG
>NW_006159570.1:298193-299847 GCF_000334495.1 Tupaia belangeri chinensis
CCGCAATTGGCGGGGGCGGGGGGGCGGGGCTGCGCTCGCCAATGCCGGCCGCCGGGCTCCAGCAGAGGCGTGGGAACGAGCGCGCACCTGGGACCCTGGAGCTGCCTGCGGGCTGCGGGATACCGCGGCTAAAGAGAGCGCGGGCTGCTGACTCCGGTCAGGAAGCGCGCGGACGCGGTCACGGTCGTGGCGGGGGGGGGCCCGCTGGGGGCAGGGGCGGGTCCTGGTCCTTGTTTGGCCCTCCTCCGCACCCGGCGGTCTAGCTTGTGTAGTTCCAGCCCTGCGTTTAAAGAATAACCACGAGCGCGTGGCCGAGTGTTAGCAAGCGTGTGTGACGTCGGGAGGCGCCGTGGTTTAACCGAACTGCCCCAACTGGCTGTCCCTTGTCTGGACCAAAACTGCTGACTGGCTGACCCGGGCGGTCATATTTATCCTCTTGGGCTTTGGAAAACCTTAATTCAACGTTGCTTTTCTCTCTACTCCCGGAGGCTACTTCCGCGGCCTCTGGGGTGTAGACAAATAAAGACGTGAGTTTCCCAGATCAGGTACTTAACCGCTGGCAGTCGGAGGGTCTGAGAGGTCGGCCTCGATAGGATTCTCGATTTGTTGAATATCACCTATTTCCATTTGGTCTTTGGCCAACAGGGACAGTGGGTAGTAAATCCTACTGAGCAGACCGTGGGCTGGAGTTGTGTCTATTCTGATGGTAGGAAGGACTAGAGCTGTGATGCGGGTATTTCAGGACACAATTTTAGTAGGTTTTCCAGTTTAACGTTTTGGGTCTTGGATGACCCAGATCAGTACCACGATTCTCCCTCCAGTCCTAGCGTGTATAGTCGCAGTCGTAGCGTTATTATAATCTGGGATGCGAAGACAAGGCGCTTGGAAGTTGAATGTGTCTTGTAAACTATGAACTGGACAACGTGGGCTGTATTCAACTGGTAACTGCTTTCAAATCACGTTTGCAAGCTACTCTGTCTCTCCACGGTCTGTGGGGTATTTGAACTGGCTACGCCGGTGTGTCTCCACGAGGGCAAGAGCTGCGCGAGACCGAGCCAGGGGACGGCCGCCGGCGCATTGGTTGGGATCCGGCGTGAGACTGCACACGTCGCGTCGGGACAGCTCTGTGCTTCGCGGGAAAAAGCCTGAGAAAGGAGCGTCTATCAATCACCGCAGCCCTGCGCCACGCACAGATTCACAGCTGTCTCGGGAGCTGCCCAGGGCGTCCCTTTGACGCCGCATTTTCTCCCGACCGAGGACCTGCGCGGGGCGGGGAGAAGAGGAAAGGAGCGGACGTGAAAGGACGACCTTTGTGGGGGTTGGGGGGTGGGATCCAGAAGGAGCCGGGGAGGGGGCGCGGAGGACCTGCAGCCGTCGTGTTAAACCCTCATTAAAACACAAAACGCCTTCCCCACACGCCCCAACTCTATTGTATGGTCCCCTCCGCGGTGCCTTCTATAACCGTGTGAACAGAAACCCGAAACGTTCCATCCTGACTTCTGAAACTTAACCCAGGGCAAAGCACACAGTCGACAGGGGCTGGGCAATGCCTGGTGGGGCTGGATGGGGTCAGTGCCGGACAGAGGGACTGCGGGGGCGCGGTGACCTCCTCCCCCCACCAGGTCGGCTGTCTGCCTCCGGCAGGGTCTCAGCC
>NW_006159570.1:299862-333993 GCF_000334495.1 Tupaia belangeri chinensis
GAGCCTCTGGTGGGGTGCAGAGCGGGCACTAGGACACCGCCCCGTCCCCTAGGTCTCAACAATCCAGCTGTTGGTGAGCCTGCCCCACCCTTTTGTCCCCCCGCGCGGCCAGTCCCAGTAAACGCCGCCAGTAAACGCGCCTCGCCCGCCAGGCGCGAGCTGGACCTTTGCAACTTTCGGTGAGGGCTGCACGTCTCTCTGAAAGCGAAAAGCACAGGTGGAAGTAACGTCTGCACGCGAGCAAATTAGCGGGTGCTTCCCAACGCACCAGGCAAAACCTGAGATCATCATGGCAAAAAAAAATATATATATATATTTATATATCCAAGAGTTCTTTCGTAGTATACTAGGGTATTTAATTATGATTGCGGAAAACGGCAAGAGGGACTGGTTTGCTTACAAGAAAGTAGCAACTGGTGAGTTTTCCCGAATTTGTCTTTGAAGGTTTAACCGCTATGCTGTCTTACAAAGAAAATATAGCAGAAAGATTCTAGGGTACACACAAATTTAATGTCGGTTTCAACTATTTTTAAGCAAAGAGGGTCATATTTTAAAAGGGGTTAGGACAGTGCCAGGTACGCCGTAAACACTATATTAAATCGATTAAATAAAGAATACCTAGGGCAAAAGACCTCAGCGTTTTGAACATTATCACAAGTACATACTCATTCATCCTCAACTACTTAATCACAATTAGGCAACACGAGATTTTTCAATTAGGTCTTTTATTCCCCTGAAGTATTCCATTTGCCCAGCCCCCGGTTAGGCGCCTTGTCTGTCTACAACTGGAAGTGGGTCTTGGGTCAGAGACAGAGGGAGGAAACTTTTTAAAGCGTTCCAGAATTGTCAAAACGGTTGCGGATTGGCAGTGGGGATGGGGAGGTGTAGGAGTGGCATCTTTTGAGAGAAAGAAAAGAGAGAATGAGAGAACCACGGGATTTCAAGCCTCATCGCCTCTCTGGGACATCCTTTTCAAGGAAAGTTGGTAGCAACTAGGAAGAGCTCAGGCAGAAGAAAAGATGTCCGCTCTCACTGCACGTCTCTCCTTTCTTTCTTTTTGAAAGATTTGTGCAATGAGATAATTAGACCAAAAGATACGAGGGGCTTTCCTAGAGATAAAATGCCATTAGGAAAGAAAAAGGAATGGAGAAAGGGAGACTCAGTCGCCTTCGGAAATTGGTCATCCAGACCGTGTTTTGTGCTTTTGTGATTCAACTCAATAACGCCAGAGTGAAATGGTGAATGCAGAGAACTTAAAAATCAGAATCAATGGTTCTGATTACCACCCCTCCTTTGATTCCCTTCCAAGTTTAATATAATAAAGTTATGGCTTTAGCCTCTGTGTTGATAAATGTGGTGATCTTGACCAAATGTTATCTTGTACCGCAACTTGCGAGTTTTGTTGCACAAACTAATGACGTGATTTGATTGCTTCGTTGTAATTCTACAATTTCCCTTGCAGCATTTTTGGAATAAACTGGGAATCTATTATTATTACTGGTGGTCTATGTTTTTTTTTCCTTCATTAGAGCCCTCTGATTTTTCAAGATTAATCATCAGTTTATTATTTGTTGCTTCTCTGAATCCTCTGAGATATTGCTTACAAGTAGTTAAAACCCTCTACCAACCTCAGCGTTTCTGTTGGATTGGAAAAATCACCAAGGCATGACACCATTTAAAAACTTTTTTAACTGAAGTTTTCAGAAAAAAATAGAGCAGCTCTATTATTTAGAAACATTATGTTAGTCTGATAAACCTAATTATACAGAGTTCAAATTGAGAAGCTCAATGATTTCCACACCTAAAATATTATAATGATTAACACTGCTTTCTCTTGCAAAGAGAGGGCACACAGATTGCCCTGAGAAGTGCCAGTCTTATTTGCAATTGCTGGGGCAGGTGACAAGCAAGTGTGTATCTGTGGGCAGTCTGGTTGGGCCGCCTTTCCTGACTGCCGGGCTATTGTGAGCTGGTGATGCCTTAAAATGTGTGAGAATGTTGTGTCCTGGGAGTGGAGGCCAAGGGCAAGATCCTTGTAAATTTCAATACCTTTCCCAGCATCAGGCTAGCAGCAGGCAGGCCCTAACCTAGGGTCACTATGTGACACATATTTGCAAGCCAGTAACGGAAAACAAAGCTGAAAGCAAGGGCAAATTTTGGCCCACCAACCTTGAAGCCATCTCGGAAAAAGAGCTACTTTACCAGTAAACAATTATTCTTGCCTGGGCAGTCCCACAAAGTGCCTTGCATTTTTTGGCTTGTCTCAGTAGGTGTTTCTTATTTGTCACTTCAGAGGGTCCAGGCTAAGGGGCTCTAAGACCTAAAACCCTTTCTGCTGGAAATTAGACTGTTTACATGGAACTCTGCTGTTAAGGGACAATTTATTTAAGAGCTTTTATGTCATGGTGTTATTAGTACTTAGCACATGTGCAAGGTAGAAGACTGGTTTTACTTTAGAATCCTTGAGAAGAGGGCTGCATAGCAAGTTTCCAGTTTCTTATATTTTAGTAAGCCACAATCTTAAGAGAACTTACTGTATTAACTTAATCTTTGTGGAAGTTAAATTGATGTTGACAGGATTTCCTTCCAAGGAAATTATTTTAAGTTTTCACTTCCTTTTTCTTTTCTTTTTTACTTTTGGGAGGTTTTTGCTATAAGGCGCGTGTGCTCGCCAGAGAGACAGAGACAGAGACAGAAAGCAAGAATCACCCCCCCTCCCAGGGGGTATGGCCACACTGCAATCCCTTCTCCTCCACTTTCCTCTCGGTATCTTGGGCACACACGCTAACGCGCCTGGCGTGAGTTGAAGCCACTGGGTCCGGGACTCGAACCACGGTTGATTGACTACATGGGAGTCCAGCGATATAGCCATTACGGTAACTGCTGGTCCCAATTTCCATTTTCTTGAAGTTAGTTTGATGGATATATTTCTCTGCCTCTGCTAAGGATACAGTGAAATACATTCATGTCTTTCATGAAATGTTTTTTTAATTTTCTCATTGCCAAAGGGCTCCAGCACTCAATGGAGAAAGAACTAGAGACAGAGAAGAGAGGGAGAAAAGAGAGAGGGGAGGAAGCACCCCCAGTGAGGCATGGTAAGGCTACAGTCCCTTCTCTGTTTCTCTATCCTGTTGGGATTTGGGTGAGCACACACACATGTACCCCATGTGTTTGTCAAGGAGCCAGGGCCAGGATTTGAACTGAGTCTGACTTGAAAGTTATCTATTTTTTTTTTAAGAAAAAGTTTATAATTTTTATTTATTAAGAGATAACCGTTGATAGGGTCATGCCATGCACTAATCCTCCCTTTAGCCTCTGGGCCTGCTGGGATCATGGCAGGCGGGCACACCTGGCATGTTCAACCGAGGTTGTAATAGTAGCCTCCATATGGCTCCAGTATTGAGCAGTGGTGCCCTATCTCCTGTGCTATTGAAAACTATGTTTTTTTTTTTTAAAGAATTGTTCATTTTATTTTATTATTATTTTTAATTTGACTAGAGAGAGAGAGAGAGAGAAGCCAAGTGAGAAAGCAAGCTCCCAGGTTCAAGACTCAAACCTCAGTTGGCCCTGTGGGGTCCAGCACCTAAAACACTGCGCCACCTGCCAGTCCTGAAAAATCTATTTGAACTATTATTTCTCCATCCTCTACAATAACATCTGGTACACAATGTGAATATAATTAACAGTTCAGAATGAATTTTCGTGGTAAAATTAATGAAATGTCTGCTTCTTTCCTTGCATATAGAATTTATAGTCATTTGAATAATAAAATAGAAATAAGTAATCATGAACCAAGAGATCATGAAAAAATGAAGAGGACAGGCTTAAGTATGGGTAGAAAAGCATTTACTGTGAATGGGCCCTTCCTTCAGCCTTCAGCTTTCTAGCAGCCAAGTAAGAAGAGAAACATAGTAAGTTTTCTGTCTTTTAACCAGAAATGAAGTATTTTGTTTAAAAAGAAAAACAAACACAAAGTAACTTTACCTGGTCACTGAATTCCAGAAGAACTCTATGCATGCCTAACTTGTTCATAGACTTTAAAAATTTTATTTTATTTAAAATCATTATTTTCTTTGTCTAAAATTCTCCAAGTCTCTCCATGAGTTATAACATAAAAAATAACATTCATACTATGCATAAATCAAGACAATAGTTTGTCTTCTTAAGGCTAAGTAAAACATCTGCTAAGCCATCAGAATGAATTAACTGACATTAAGTGGAACAGTGTCGCATAGTTCTAAAAGTGTGATTTATTTATTTATTTATTTATTTTGTAGGAAACTTTTTGCTTTCAGTTCCAGAAAACAATTTTAAAGATTACTGGATCTGGGGCCAGTAGGTGGCATGGTGGCTAAAGTTCTAGCCTCCCACTTGGTCGACCACAGTTTCAGTCCCAGACATGGTGGCTTGAAAAGTCACACCAGGCATGTGTGAGTGCATGCTCAGAATTCTGACAGGAGAATGAAGAAGAGGGGATTGTGGAGAGGCCATCTCCTCAGGGGGTGATTTCTCTTTCTGTCTCTTTGCCTGTCTCTGGTGCATTCATGCACCCTACGGTAAAAAGTTAAAAAAAAAAAAAAAAAAAAAAAAAAAGATTTAGGTTCAGCCCTCAGTGCCGCTGCACCCCACGGTTAAAAAATTAAAAAAAAAAAAAAAAAAAAAAAGAATAGATCTAGGTTCAGCTCTCCGTGGCAGGAATGTGCTGCTTAAGAGAAACTGGCCACCATATGGTGACTGTGGTTCGGATCCTAGCCTGGTCACCCTGAAATACAGGGGGCATGCGGTCAAGTGCCCAAGATCTGACAAGCTGGAAGACTTGAAGAAAGGGCTCACAGTGTGATCAGACTTGTGAGGCGTGCCTGTCTTTCCCTCTCTCTCACGTGTCCCTGCATATGCTCCATCATGAATATAGAAAAATAAAATAAATGAAACGATTCCTGAATCTGCTTTGGTTGGTGTTACTTGATAAAAGCGAAAGAAAAGAAACTCCAAATGCTTCTTAAATGTCAAATGCTGTGTAAAACATTAAAAGGCTTCTTCACTAAAATGCAAATGAACATTTATATTTTCTTAACACTTTTATTAGAATGCTTTTATTAGATATATGCACCCTTTTACCCTTGTCTGCTTATTTTTAAGTTGGTAGGTGACTTTCTGGAAGACAAACAAACAAACTTAGAAACAAGTTACTAATTTTAGCTTTACTGCTGGAATAAAGACATGCTATTATTAGACCTTTGTGCTTTGCAAAATTTTTGAAATAAACACTTTACAAGAAACATAGAAAGCAGTATTTTCTTCTTCCTAGACAGGACTGGATTGGTTCTACCAGATAATACTATCTATTGGTTGAAAGGCAAAGCACCAAAGTTCCTGGCTTTAGGCTTCAGAATAAAGTATTACGAATACTGGAGTAAAAATATTTAGAGACAGATTTTGGTCTTAAGCAGTAGCTTATTCTCTTTCTCCCCCCCCCCTTTTTTTTTTAATTTGTCAGAAGGCATATGTGCTCACCAGTGAGACACACAGACGGAAAGTGAGAGGGAAAGCAGTAAAGCGCATACCCTTCTGGGACAAGGTCACACTGCAATCCCTTCTCCTCTATTCTTCCCTCCTTTCCAGACTTTGGACACACAAACAAGCTTGGTGTACTTTTTGCCGATCTGAAGCTTGAACTGTACAGTCAGCCATCTGGAATCCAACTGCTGTAACCACTATGACACAGGCTGGCCTGCTTATTCCATTTCTAAGAAATAAATATTTTAAAGAAAATAATACTTTTTTGAGAAATTGCAATATTCGTCATAGCGATACAGTATTTTTGGAAACAGACTATCTTGCTACTTAACAGAAAATGACCATGTTCAGCCTCAGCATGAAGAAGGTCAGTGTACTGCGCCTTGAGTGTATAAGAACAGTACACCGTACATTTCCACAGTACTTTTTTTAAACAAAATAATTATTAATGTAATTTAATACTATCATTATTTAAACATTTTTTCTATAGGGCATGTGTGCTCACCAGAGAGAGACAGAGAGAAGAGAGGAAGTGAGAAAGAAAACTGCCAGGTCCAGGACTGGAACTGTGGTCAGCCATGTGGAAGTCACACACTTTAACCAATATACACCTGCTGGCCCCCTCCATAGCACTTTTAATCTGAGGGCATTATTCAGTCATGAAGCAAAACTCACAGCACTGAAATCTTTACTTTTCAAGGCTGACTATCAGAGTTTTGCTACAGTAACAGTAGCCAGAGGAATATTAATAGTCTAAAAATAGAAGGCAAAGTATGAACAGAAAATGTAAGGCAAATATAAATGATGTATATCTATCTATCTACAAGTTGATACAATTATCTAACTATGGGTAGATATAAAAGGCACAAAATAATAAAAAGTTTTGTAATTAACATGAAAGTCATGATAATGTCTGCACAGGCCAGTGGTTCAAGTCAGAGAGCAAAGTGCTCCGTTTTGTAACTGAACCACCATTTGCACATTGGAATTTACAGATTTTGTGTATTTGTTTTTTATTTTCCTTATATTTTTAATTGCCAGAGAGCATGTATACATACCAGAGGCAGAAAGACAGAGAGAAAGAGAGGGGAAAAGCACTCCCCTGTGGGACATAATCATGCTGTAATTTCTTCTCCATTTCTTCATTCTGTTGGGCTTTGGGGCTTGCCTGCACACGGACTCATGGTGTGTTTTTCAAGCCACCAGGGTTAGGATTCAAACCACTGTTGAACATATGGAGTCCGACTTCCTTAACCACTAGGTTACAGAGCTACTCTATTTTCTCTACTTTTGAAAATTGCATTCGGAGCCAGCAGGTGGCATAGTGGTTAAAAGCACTGGACTCCCACATGGCTGACTACGGTTCAAATCCCAGACCAGGTGGCTTGCTTTCTCACTTTCTCTCTCACTGTTCCTTTCTGGTCAAAATAAGAAAATCAATGAATAAATAAAGTTAAATAAAATAATTCTGAAAAAAATTGCATTGACGGTATTTTAGCTTGATTTTAGATGCTGAAATAGCTTGTATTTTATCTGTTTTATTGTCTACATGTTTTAAAAGGATTATTTATTTATTTAATTCCATTTGTCATTATTGTATTTTTAATTTGACCAGACAGACAAAAAGAGAGAAAGGGAAAGCAAGAAAACAAGCTGCCAGGTCTGAGACTCGGACCTCAGTCAGCCATGGGACCGCTGTTGGCCATGTGGGAATCCATCGCCTTTAACCACCATGCCACCTGCTGGCCCCCTACATTTTAAATCTTTTATTATGCAGTTGTTAAAGTGTAGGCCTTAGAAAAGCAGACTGAAATTTTTTTAAAAGAATTATTCTCTTTAACTTTATTTATTTATTTAAATTTGATGAGAGAGAGAGAGAGAGAGAGAGAAAGAAAGAGAGAATGAGAAAGCAAGCCACCAGGCCCAGGACTTGAACTGTGGTTGGCCATCTGAGAGTCTAGCGTCCTCAACCACCACGTCACCTGCTGACCTCAGACTTGTTTTTAACCTCTTGGTGTAATGTGAATGAGATTGCTATATTAAGGGACTAAGAGTGATTCTCTCATATTTAGGTGAAATACTTAAAATGTTATGTCCTTTTTGCATTAACCCATGAAATATTGCTAACTTAGCTATATACTTAAATATATATATATATACATTATTGTTGAAACGAAGTTTGAACAAGATTTAAAATTTAGAAATTCTCATCATAAATTAATTTTTTTAAGAATATGAATTTGGGGGCCAGCAGGTGGCATGGTGGTTAATGTGCTGAACTCCTACATGGTGGACTGCAGTTCTAGACCCAGACCTGATAGCTTGTTTTCTCAATTTCTCCCTCTCTCTCTGGTGAGTGCATGTGCCCTGTAGCAAATCAAAAGAATAATAATAATAAATAAAAATGTTTAAAAATAATATGAATTTGTAGAAGAATGTACTTTAATTTTAACAATAAAAAAACTATGTTCCTATCAAAAAATATAGTTTGAGAACTAATAGGGACATCACAGTGAGGACTGAATAAACAGGGCTGTGGGGGGTAAACGATCTAAAAGTGGAACCAGAGAGATTAAGACAGAGATTATTGACAGAAATGTTAGTGTGAGTACACGAAAGTAGCATGACTCATTTCTCATGGCTTGATTTTTCAGGTTATGTCTCTTTTACTCTGTACGTTCTCATTTCCAGGCTGCCATGATGTTGATGAGCAATGCTGTCTGCTAAGGAGTGTGGGTGATACATGCCGAACATGATTCAATTCTCACTCTCAGCAGGTAACAGGGAAAATAATATGGGGTTCTAAACACAAACAACTGTTACAGCAGATGGGATGTATCCAAGACCAAGGTAAGCAGGAACTGTGTGCTGTGGCACATTTTTTAAAAAAAGAATAATTTACTTAATTTTATTTATTTCTATTTTATTTTACCAGAAAAAAAAAAAGAGAGAGAGAGAGGGGAAGCGAGAAAGAAAACTGCCGGGTCTTGGACTTGAACTGTGGTCAGTCATGAGGGAATCTAGTTCCTCAACCAGCACACCATCTGCTGGCCAGTTATGGGCACTTTTAAAGGAAGATTTTTATCAGTGGCAGCTCCAAAATTTTTGCATAGGATCAAAGGCAGTAATCCTATTGGAAGAGTCATGTTGGTCCAAGAATTTTTGTCTTCAAGCTCCATTTACATAGTGATCATTCTATTTTCACTTGGATATGATGTTTATTGAGTTGTCTTTGTATTGCTCTGAACATTATTGGAAGAGAGTGTATAGCCCATAACCCTTTATCTATTTGGGGAGACTCAGGGAAAATGTAGCATTTAAGTAGGACCTTAAAGGATGCACAGAATGGTTACAATTTTTAAAAAAACTTATTAATTTTATTTATTTTTAATGTTATTATTTTAAAATTTGCCATAGAGCATGTGTGTTCACCAGAGAGAGAGAGAGGCTGAGAGAAAGTGAGAAGTAAGCCACCAGGTTTGGGACTCAAACTGTGGTGGATCATGTGGGAGTCTAGTGCCTAAACCACTGTGCTACCTGCTTGGTTCATAGAAGAGTTACAATTATAAAATACACTTTCTTGGAAAATGACCAGCATTTGCAAAGACATACAGAGACTGAAGAATGCAAGAGATGCTTAGGGAAAGTGTTCTGTTACTTTTTTTAAATCATAGTCATTTTATTTTTAGAATTATTTAACTTTATTTATTTATTTATTTTTATTTGGCCAGAGAGGGACAGAGTGAGAGAGAGAGGGAAAGTGAGAAAGCAAGCCACTAGGTTGGGGACTGGAACCACAGTTGAAAATGTGCCCTTAAGTATCATGCCACCTGCCAGTCCCAGGATGAGTGACTCTCACCTGCTTCTAGTCCTATGCAAAAATTTTGGAGCTACCACTGATGAAATTCTCACTTTAAAAGTGCCTATAGTGGACTATCAGGTGGTGTGGTGGTTGAAGTGCTGGATTCCTGCATGGCTGACCATAGTTCTAGTCCTGAATCTGGCAGCTTTCTTTCTCACATTCCCTCTCTCTTTCTTTGTGAGCAAATGAAAGGAAAGTGTATTGAGGAGAAGAGGGTTGTCCTGGGAAAATGAATTAGACTGTAGGCAAATCATGGAGGAGATTACATTCCAACCTCCATACCTTCTTAAAGTTCTTTGAGCTTTTTAAAGAGAGGTTTAAGGAGCTGGCAGGTGGGTGGTGGTTAAGGGAGCTGGACTCCCACATGGCTGACTGACCATGGTTCAAGTCCCAGACCTGATGACTTGCTTTCTCACTTTCACTCTCTCTCTCTCTCTCCCCCTCTCTCTTGCTCTGTCCCGCTCTTGTCAAATTAAAATAAATAAATAAATAGAGTTAAATAATTCTTAAGAAAGAAAAAGAGAAGTTCAAAACTATAACTCATTAGATATACTTGATCAGTCTAGAGCAGTTACTTCTTTCTTTTAGCTGTGACCACTAACTTCAAACCATTACAGTAGAAGTAAAATTCCAACACACTTTGTCTTGGTTAACGGAGTTTTGATATTCTTTGTTTCTCCGTGCTAGTCATTAGCCATTGTCAGGTAGGAATGTTGGCTCAGCGCAGAGAAGCTCATTGCTTTTAATTGGGTTCCTTGGGTTTACTTAATATGCCCCGATTAATATGAAAAAATATGCTCATAGCCTGCTCTGTGGAGTATTCAAGTAATTATGCCAGAACTTGCACATCAGTATTTACTGATTTGTTTTCAAATCTGCCATGTCATAATTAAAATCAGAACATGGTTATACTCTCAGTGATTAAGAGAACTTTCTAAAGTGAGATTTTCAGCTTCCTTGACTTCAAAGTAACACATAGTCCATGAACACTGCTGGCTTTCTCAGGATTTATCCAGCTTAAATACTTTCAGTGAAAGATTTAGCCATGATTCTTTCCTGATTTTTTCTTGCTGAAAGAGAGAAATAGATTACAGTAACCTTTCTACAGGGCGCAATAAGTAATCGTTCAGGGATTTTACAACTCAGGTGTCATTTATATATTTTTAGATCCTTAGAGTTATATTTGCTCCTGAAAGGCCTTACTGAAATGAAAATAACCTGCATTAAATTAGAATATTCAACCAGTAAGCAAGAATGACATTTAATAAGGAAATGCAAGATACCCTTAAAATGATGGCTTGCTGTATGAGGCAAAAAGAAAGGGCAGACCAGAAGAAGACTGAGTCCGCATGAGAGTTGAGATCTAGTGCTTTCAGAAATAAGAGCAATGAAGATGTTCTGCTGAGAATTTACCCTGGTAGCGCCCCTGCATCCTTCTCTCTGTCTTTCTTTGTCTCCGTGTATCTGTCTCTGTCTTTTCGTTTTTAAAATTTTTCATTTAAAAAATATTTTTAAGGTAAAGCTTTTCCTTGTCTCTGAAATCCTCCTTTAACTGGGTAATAATTCCCTCCCCTTTCCCTCTCCCATCTAGGCAAAGAGAAAGGGCAGGTCAGGAGAAGACTCAGTCCACTATTAGAGCTGAGATTTAGCGCTGTGTGGTTTTTATTTTTTGTTTTTTAAAATTATGAAATACATAATTTTTTTGTTTGTTCACTTCATCTGTTTCTTTTCTCTTTTTTTCTTTCTCTCTTTCTCTGTTTTCTTATCCTTTTTCTTTTACCTCATCACTTTGCTGCTCAACCTTCACCCACTGAGTGTCTAGATAAATCTAAGTGAAAAGTTGCCAAAATCTGAATACTATTTGGGTCCTCATATTCTTCAACTCCCACTGAATCTGTGACACAAAGGGAGAAAAATGCAACGCCAAAGAGTGCAGGCCACATCCTCCTGTACACCTCTGATTGCTCAGTTTGATCTTCTGGACATTAGGAAAATACCAATAACCCATTAGATGACTAGAAATCACTGCAAGACACAAGAAATATGCGAAACCAAGAAAATAACTCACCCCCAAGGGAAAAAAAAAATTCCTCTTCATCTACAGACAGTACAATGGAACTCACAGAAATGTCTGATAAATAATTTAGAGTATTCATAGTGACAAAATTAACTGAGATGGAAGAGAAGAGAGACAATGAACACCAGAAGAAAAAAGCTGATGAGTTCCAGGAGGTGAGGAAGTTCTTGCGAGAGTTAAAAGAGGAAATACACACCATAAAAAAGAGTCAGATGGAACTTTTGGAGATGAAGGCTATAATACAGAAAGTTAAACCTCCTTTTGAAAGTATTAAAAACAGACTAGGTCATACAGAAAATTGAATCTCAGATGTAGAAGACAGAATCGCTGGACTAGTAAAATCCACCACGAAGACTGAGAAAATAGTCCAAAAAAATGAGAATAATATACAAGAAATACTAGATACCAATAAATGTCCAAACATCCAGATAATTGGTATCCTAGGAGGTAAAGAGACTAATAACAGCATTGACAATCTGTTCCACGAAATCCTGGAAGAAAACTTCCCAAACCTAGAGAGGCATTCAAAGATCCAGACCCAAGAAATACAAAGGACGCCAAATAGGATCAACCCAAGAAGATCTTCTCTAATACACGTTATAGCCAGAATGACCAAAACCACAGACAAAGACAAGATACTCAGACTGGCAAGAGAGAAATGGCAAGTTACCTACAAAGGATATCCCATCAAACTATCAGCGGACCTTTCATCAGAAACAATGCAAACAAGGAAAAAATGGAAAAATATATTCAAAGTGTTGAGTGAAAAACAATTTCAACCAGGAATACTATATCCAGCAAGATTATCTTTCATATGGGAAGAGAACACAAGGACATTCTTGATAAACAAAACCTGAAAGAATTTACCAACACCAGACGAGCTCTCCAAGAAGTTCTGAAGGGAGTGCTATCCCAGGAAAACTAAAGTCAGACATACAGAAATAAGAGATCTAAAACAACTAAGAAAATGGCCAGCTTAATGGTAGGGACAAGTCCAGAGTTGAATGTTATCTTCTGGAATTTAAACAGAAAGATCAGACCACAACAGAAGATAAAGTACATGAGTTTGAACTGGTGAAATAGAATTTCATGACTTTTGACTAAAACATTACTGACCTTCTATGCTTTGTTTTCCAGTGTTAAGGAGTTTTGTCTTTTCCTGAGTTGTGGACAGGTCCATGTACCTACCATTTGAACAGGATCCTAACTTGTTTCCTAGCTTTAAGTATTAAGCAAAGTTCTCTTAACAATTTTTGATTTATTAAAGCTAAAATGGACTTTCTTGAAATTAAAAAAATGTATTTAAGAATATCTATTTAGTGACCACAGTAAGCTATATAGCCTCAGCTATGTGCTATTTTATAGTAAATTCATTCTACCCACAGTTTCATGCCTAAAGTCAATGTTTGTTCACAGATATGTATATATCAGCTGAACTTACTAGAAAATATTTAGTTAATTAAGATATTTTGTGTATCAGTACAATGTGGGAAAGAATAAAGGAACAGAAAGGAACGGCAGAAACCAGAGTCAGGGTGGGAGGAGGATGGGAAATGGCAGAGGGTGAGAAATAGGGGGAAAATATATATACAAGAAACAAGAAATGGAAAATTACTTGGTGATACTAACATATATGATTAAGCCACTTTACAGTGTATTCTGACTGGAAAAATCACATTTTGTATTCTATAGTGATGTTCAGTGAAAGTACTAAAAACAAATAGCAAAAATAAATAAATAAAATAAAATCCGTCAAAAAAAAAAAGAAAAAAAATGATTGCTTACTGTTTGAATATTCAGTATTTTCTTCTAGTCATCCCATCACTAAGATTAAAACAAGGCTCCTGTTAAGTCACTTGCAAGTTCCAAGGGAGCTGTCTTATAGAAACGGAGAGGCTAATTTCCAATGATGAGACCTTTTTCATCAGAAAGTACTTTCAGAGTTTTTCCTCCCTGTGGAGAGTGTTATGTTGTTTTAGAATGGGTATGGCATCAAGACTCTGTTGGAAGTGATGTCTCTGTCCTCTCCCACCTCCCCCATGAATCTCTTCACTCATGGAAGAAACAAATGACTTTAAAAAGGGAGGTGGGCAGCAGATGGCATGGTGGTTAAGGTGCTGGATTTCACATGGCTGACTGCAATTTGAGTCCTAGACCCAGCAGCTTAAAGAAGCATGGCCAGGTGCATGTGTGTACCTGCCTCAAATCCTAAGAATGGAGAAGGGATTTCGCTGTGACCATCCCCCCTGGGGGTGGGGTGGGGTGGGGTGGAGAGATTGCTCACTTTCTCTCTCTCTCTCCAGCAAGTGCATGCGCCCTATGGCAAAAATCTAAACAACAACAAAAATTGCTCCATGGTTAAGGCAGTTGGATCCCATGTGGCCAACCATGTAGTCTGAGTCTCAGACCCGGGGAAGTGAGACACACGCCAAGTGCACACGCCTCCTGAAAGGAGGAGATGTAGAAGGGACGGCAATGTGACTAATCTCTGTGGGGGCTGATTTCTCACTATTGCTATCTCTCTCAGGCACGTTCATGTACCCTCTAGTGAAAAAACAAACAAAACCCAAAAAAGATTGCTTTTACTTATTATAAATGGAATCAAGGGAGCAAATGGTATTCACACTTTAAACACTCTTGAAATTTTTTGCCAAATTACTTTTTCTAACAGTTGGACCAGTTTATACCCCTGCCGGCAATGTTGAGAGTACTCATCTCCCTGAATCATCACCAACACTCCATAGTTTGATCGTGCTAAGATGATAAGTGAAATAGTATCTATTGTTTTAATTTTAGCTTCTTAAAAACTGTAAATGATATTAGAATTTTTTCATAGTCTGATTGGCTAGTTGTAATTTTTTTTGACTATTGGTAGACTCTTAGGAGAACTGGCTTTTTATTAATGAGTTAAAATACTTATTTTATTTATTTATTTTAAAATAATTATTAATTTAATTTATTATTATTATTATTAATAAATTTGCCATAGGGCACATGCATCCACCAGAGAGACAGAGAAAGAGAAAAAGTGAGAAGACAAGCCACCAGATCTGGAACTTGAACTGCAGTAGGCCATGTGTGAGTCCAGTGTCTTAATCAACAAGTCACCTGCTGGCACCAAAAATACTTATTTTAAATCAAGGCATTTAATGTTTGTCTCATATATTACAAATCTACATAAATATTTATTTCAGTTTGTCATTTTCTTTGAATTCTTACTGATGTACTCTGGTATGTTTATGTGGAACATGAATTTTACTTTTTAAATCAAAATTATCAGTTTTATTCCCCCCCTTTTTTAAAAAACAATTTATTTATCTATTTATTTCTCATGATTTTCAAGCTGCTGGGTCTGGGACTTGAACAGCAATTGGTCTTATAAGAATCCAGCGCCTTAACCACCATAACACCTGCTGGCCCTTATCAGTTTTCAATATGTTTTTTCCCCACTGAAAAAACTTGATACAACCTAGAATTAATATTGTCATACTATTTTGTTATATAGGAGTACATTTAATTTAATTTAATTTTAAATGAGCTATGACTTGTTGCTTTTTTTCTTAAGTAATTATTTATTTAATTTTATTTATTCATTCATTTATTTTAATTTGACCACACACACACACACACACACACACACACACACAAAGAGAGAAAGTGAAAAAGCAAGCCACCAGGTCCAGGACTCGAACCATGGTTGACCATGTGGGAATTGCCCAGTGCCTTAACCACCATGCCACCTGCTGGTCCTCTAGGAGTGCATTTTAATCCATTAATTCTTTTTTTTTTTTTTAATTGCATGAGTTCACCAGAAATAGAGAGAGAGAGAGAGACAGAGAGAGACAGAGAGAGAGAAACAGAGAGAGAGCACTCTCCAATAGGGTGTGGTCACATCACAATCCCTTCATTATTTCTCCATCCTGTCAGGACTTTGGGCAGACAGGCACATACTCCCATTGTGTTTTTCAAGTCACCAAGACTGGGATTCATACAGCAGTCAGCCAAGTGGGATCTAGCTCCCTTAACTACTAAACTATAGGGCCTGCCCTAGTCCATTAATTTTATAAAATATTAACGGTATGGCTACATCGTAGCAGGGAATCATGTTTTTGCCTGGGGGATAATCAGGATTTCATGCAGGCAGGATTCCTGCCCTCATGAAGCAGCTCTTCCTTTGAATGGTTGCCTCAGAATCAATGGATGGTGCTCGGACATTACCTTTTAATGACATAAATGCTTGCTTTCTACATACTAAATGTACATGTATAATTAGCTTGGTTTACAGACTTTGTACCAAACAGCTTCAAAAAGTTTAAAGAAAAATGGATTAAAGTGAGTTTCTTTTGATGCAAAACTATTTTGAAATCCACATATAGTTTTTTTATGGTATGTATTTTTCATCAACTTTTTGAGATCTACTCATCTTTGATTGCATTTATTTGTTTCTTTGTATCAGTGACAGCATCTAATTGTTATAGTAATTATAATTTTATTTTTTAAGAATTTTTAAATTTTTTTACTATTATTATTATTACTATTTTTAAACTTGACCAGAGAGACACAGAGAGTGAGAGAGAGGGAGAGAGAGAGGGAAAGTGAAAAAACAAACTGCCAGGTCCTGGACTTGAATGTCTATCTGCCATGTGAGAGTCCAGTGTCTTAATCACCATGCCACCTGCCAGCTCCTAGTCATTAAGCCACCGGGTCCGGGACTTGAACCATGGTCAACTATATGGGAATCCAGTGACGTGGCCATTATGCCACCTGCCGGTCCCCCTTCCTCCCTTTTCTAAGTGACAACAAATATAGTCTGAATAGAGGAAAGAGTTTGCAATACCAAAATGACAACTCAGCCTGGATTAATGGCTGAATAAAGATAATGTCTTAATTTTCCCCAATGCCCAGTTTTTCTATGTGCAGCTTCTATTTCATGCTTTGCTAAATTATGGTGCTTGCAAGATGCCTTGAACTTTCCTAGAACAAAGCACACTCTAAGGAGGGTGGAATTAACATTATCCCTGGCCTAAAAAATATGGCGCCTTCTTTTTTGGTGATTGACAGGATACATACTTATATAGTTGATGTTGCTCAGGGACACATTCTTGCCTGAGTCCTGTGGCAGTGTTTTGCCACCTGTGACTGTGCTAAATAAAAATGGTCCCATCTATCATTTCTCTAACTTTTCCTCAGAGAAGCAGTCTTGATAAGGATAAGAAATTCAGGACATCATAGTATCAACCATCTTTACCTCTTCAAAGGCATCTTTCAGATCAGGCTCTAACAATTCCTTACAAACATTAATTATAGAAATCTTGCACACTATTGCTTTGTGGGAGGTGAAGTGTTAGTAAAATGATGATCTGAACAGAGATTGGCTGTGTGAGGGCAGTATGGAAATACGGGAAGTGGGAACTGGGTGCTCAGTACATGCTGTTAGACATTGGTGAGTGATATGAGCTACTTGAATACTAAAGATAATAATAATAATGATTATGAAGCAGTGAAGCAGGAGCACCTCTCTATATTAGAAACTAGCTTTCTCCTTTTGCCTAAACAGAGTGATTAACATTCCTACTGTCTTTGCTAAATAACCCCAAACTTCCTACTTGAAGATGTTCCTTAGTGATAGAATAATCTATTGCCCAACCCCTTGCCCTAGCCATAAAGGTCATTAAGATTCCATTGCGTTTAGGTAGGGATGGAACATACCCTGAGGAATGATTAACCTGCTTGTTTTGCTTCTGTAAACCCACTGCTCTTTGTTCTTGTGATTGCCATGTCAATCCGGAAGAGTGTGGCTTTTGCTTTTATGAGCACCCCTCACCTTTCACTCTGGGCTGCGGAGTTTTTGAATGACATGAGTCCCCCCATACTCTGCTGGCTTAATCAATAAAACTCCAATAATTTGGCTATGTCGGAGTATCCTCTTATTTCTCGCTGATTAGACTGTAACAATTATTATTATTATTGGATCTTTGCCATAGGGTGAGTGTGCTTGCTGGAGGAGACAGAGAGAAAGGGAAAGTGAGAAATCACCCCCTCACCTCCTCAGGGAAGATGGCTAAGCTGCAATCCCTTCCTGTCTATTCTCCCCTTGGGATTTTGGACATGCACGCACACGCT
This sequence comes from Tupaia belangeri chinensis, assembly GCF_000334495.1. Lineage (NCBI taxonomy): Eukaryota > Metazoa > Chordata > Mammalia > Scandentia > Tupaiidae > Tupaia > Tupaia belangeri. The sequence continues at coordinate 317,442 of NW_006159570.1, forward strand.
TCTGGCTTGTTTTTCAAGCCATTGGGTCTGGGATTTGAACTGTAGTGTTGGTCATGTGGAATCCAGTGCCTTAACTCCCACACCACCTGCTGGCTCAAGATATTAATTTTATTATTAATTCTACATAGTCCATACTCAGAGACACCCTGAGGTCTGGGATTGAGTTACTCATTATCATATCATGAAGAAACAATCCCCAGGAGCAGCAGATGGATAATGGTTATACTGATGGACTCCCACACAGTCCCAGATCTAGCGGCTTAGACTCACACCAGGCATGTGTGCATGTGTGCCCAAATTCCCAAGAGGAGGGGAGGGGAAGTGACTGTAGTGTGACCATCCTCCCCAGAGGGGGGTTGATTTCTTTCTGTCTCTGTCTCTCTGGTGAGCACACATACCCTATAGCAAAAATCTCTCTCTGTCTCTAAAAGAAACAACCCCAAATTGAGTATAATCTGACTCCTGTTTTTTTATTTTATTTTTTTGAGAGTTTTTTGCTATAGAGTGCATGCGCTCACCTGAAAGAGCGACAGACACAGAAAGCAAGGACCCCCCCTTCCCGTCCCCGAGGGGGGGGATGATCATGCCATAATCCCATCCCCATTCTCCTCTCGGGATCTTGGGCACTCATGCACACACACCTAGTATGATTTAAGCCACCTGGTCTGGGACTCGAACTGCGGTTGACTACATGGGAGTTCAGCCACATAGCCATTATGCCAACTGCTGGCCTCCTGACTCCTGTATTAAATGGTGAATAAGAAAATTAGTGGACCTCTCACCAGTTTATAAATTATTTTACCACTAAGGAATAATTTAGTGGAGAATTAAGTCTCAAAATTAATAGCAATAGTGTATGAATTTATATAGTACTGTTGCTATTGTGTGTATGTGTGTACACACATATATATTTATGATAGATATTTCTTTTTTTTTTTTTCTGAGAGGTTTTCGCTATAGGGCACGTGCACTCGCCAGACAGACAGAGAGAGACATAGAGACAGAAAGCGAGATATCCCCCCCCCCAGGGGGATGGTCACATCACAATCCCTTCTCCTCCATTCTCCTCTTGGGATCTTGGGCATGCATGTGTGAGTTTTAAGCCACCGGGTCTGGGACGCGAACCGCGGTCGACTACGTGGGAGTCCAGCGACATAGCGTGGGAGTCTAGCAACATAGCCATTACACTAACTGCTGGTTCCCTATGATAGATATTTCTAATATTTTGTTTTGATTTGCTTGTTTATGTGTTTATTTATGATAGTTCATATGAGAGAGAAAGAGAGAGACACCCTTGACTAAGTCTTGTCACTCTGTGGTCCCCTTTCTTCACTCTCTAGCGACTTAGTTTCCTGGTTCACACCTGCACACCCAACCACACCCAACACGTTTTCAGGTTGACTCAGGAAACCGAACCCACAATCAGTCATGTGGCTTTCAGCCTTGCAGGATATAGGCATCTCTGCTATGCACGTTCACAGTAGCTGGGTCTATTTTGTTTTATTTTGGTTGTTGTTCCTAATCTAGAGTCTTTATATCATTAGTGATCCACAAAAGTAGAAATAATTTTTTTTTGGGGGGGGAGAAATTAGTTCTAATAGTCTAAGAGAAATTACATACGTATCATTTATTCAGCTCTCTAATAGTGTTTTAGACTATCATAATTACTAAATCAATTTATTTCTATCACAGTGATACTAAATATGCTGATAAAAATGTCAACTGTTTTTGGTGTTTCAGCACTGCTCTTTTTCTGCCTTTTAGAATTTCTTATTATTGGGAACCAGCAGTTAGCATAATGGCTATGTCGCTGGACTCCCTGGAACCGGCAGCTTAAACTCACGCCGGGCGCGTGTGCGTGCCTGCCCAAGATCCCGAGAGGAGAATGGAGGAGAAGGGATTGCGGCGTGAACATCCCCTCTGGGGGGTGATTTCTCACTTTCTGTCTCTATGTCTCTCTCTGTCTGTCTGGCGAGCGCACGCGCCCTACAGTGAAAATCTCTCCAAAAAAAAAAAAAAGTATTTCTTATTATTGATGTCTTTGATTAATCTTTGAAATGGGACAAGTTAATGGTCATTTTTGTTTGTTTGTTTTATAAAGAGGTTTTTGCCTTAGGGAGTGTGTGCTTACTGGAGAGAGGGAAACAAAGACACTGAGAGGGAAAGTGAGAACTCACCTTGGGGGGGAATTGCCACTATAATCCCTTCTCCATTCTCCTAATGGGATCTTGGGCACACACACACACACACACACACACACACACACACACACGCGCACAGTGTGCATAAGTTTTAAATCACTGAATCCAGGACTCAAACCATGGTTGGTCATGTGGGAGTCCAGTGACATAACCACTACGCCATCTGCTGGCCCCGCCATTCTGTTTTTGGCAGTGAAGAATTAGTGTAGAATGATAACAAAGGTCAGTGTCCAGAACTTAGCACAGTATCTAGTACATGCAAGCATTCAATATTTGCTTAATAAATTAGAACCACTACAATGAACCATTCTCCTTGGTTGAAATCATTGCTAATCGAATTCTTTGACTTGTTTCTGATAAATTCATGGATTATTTCTGCATTTAAAAATGTTGATATGATGGGACCAGCGGGTGGCGAGGTGGTTGGTGGTGCTGGATTCCCACATAAGTTCTGAACCTGGCGGCTTTGTTTCTCCCTTTCCCTTTTGCTTTCTGTCTGTCTCTCTCTGGTCAAATTAAAAAAAAATAATAACAATGAATTAAATATATAAATAATTCTTTTAAAAAATGTTTATGTTGGACCAACAGATGGTGTAATGGTTACATTGTTGGACTCCCATGTAGTCGACTGTGGTTTGATTCCTGGGCCTGGCAGCTTAAACTCATGCCAGGTGCGTGTACGTGTGTGTTCAAAATTCCGAGATGAGAATAGAGGAGAAGCGATTGAGGTGTGGCCATCCCCCTGGGGGGGAATGATTTCTCTCTTTCTGTCTCTCTGTCTCTCTGGTGAGCACAAATGTCCTATAGTAAAAACCTTTCTTTACAAACAATGTTTACAGGGCTGGCAGGTGGCATGGTGGTTTAGGGCACTGGACTCACATGTGGCTGACTAAGGTTCAAGTCCTGGACCTGGCATCTTGCTTTCTTGCTTTCTCTCTCTCTCTCTGTAACTCTCTGGTCAAATTAAAAGAAATAAATAAAGTTAAGTAAAATAATTATTTTTAAAAATGTTTATATAACTTAGAATGGAAGGATTATTTTTTTTTTTCTGGCAAAAGTCTTATTTCATAGTTATATTTTTCCAGGAAACATAAAAGCTGCTACATCAATAGATAAGAACTATTTGTGATGGATATTAACTAACTTCCCAGTATCCATTACACACTTCCCACCTTCCGTGAAGTACTCAGACTTTCCTCTGAAAAGCCAGCCCTTGCCATTGCTTTAGTAGCTCTTGGTTTGAGTGAGATCGAACTGACTCCAGTCCAGGCGTGAACACTGACTTGGCATAAACCAACCAATCCGGACATTGCCCTCCTGTGTACTGTTGGCTTGTGTGTGCAGGCGAGACAGTCCCAGGCTGCTAAGATTGTTTCAGGGGAGGTGCAATCAGTGGGCAGATTAAGAGCTCTGAGAAAGCATGAAACCACCTTCTTTGGAGACTCATTTGGGAACCATGAGGGTGATATGTGGAGAGAGCAGGATGAGGAAAACTGCAGAAAAGCTGAGCCAGGTCCCGGACTGAGCTGCTATGAAGCTAACACATTTTCTCTACTTGACCATTCAAGTCAAGAGGTGACTTGAAGGAACCAGCAGTTAGCGTAATGACTATATTGCTGGACTCCCACGTAGTCGACTGTGGTTTGCGTCCCGGACCTGGTGGCTTAAAACTAACGCCGGGTGCGTGTGCGTGCGTGCCCAAGAGCCTGAGAGGAGAGTGGAGGGGAAGGGATTGTGGTGTGACCATCCCCCCTGGGGGGTGATTTCTCACTTTCTGTCTCTCTCTCTCTCTCTGTCTGGTGAGCACACGAGCCCTATAGCAAAAACCTCTCCCCCCGCCCCCCAAAAAAGGTGACTTGAGATGTGTGAGCTATTAAATCCCTTTTGTTTTTAAAACTATGTACTTTGTATGACGGAACTTCAAAAGATCATGGAAAAATGTAATAAAGTTGGATTTATTTTGGGGCAAAAAAATTGAAATTGGGGCTAGCAGATGGTGTGGTAGTTGGGGTGTTGGACTCCCACATGGCTGACCAAGGTTCTATTCTTGGACCTGGTGGCTTGCTTTTCCACTTTCTCTCTGTCCCTCTCTGGTCAAATAAAAAATTAATAATGATGAATAAAATAAAATAATTCTTAAAAATTAAAATCTATGCAGAGAGTTTTTCCATAATCCAAATCTTCCATGAACTTTTTGAAGACTCTTGATGTTTACTTGCCTGTTTTATAAGAGAAAAGAAAAATCTTAACAGCTATATAGCCTTATCCTAAATGTAAATGTTAAAATAGAGTACTATATTCTCACAAAACATTTGAAGATTTTTGCTTTAAGAAGGAAGTATGACTAATTTCAAAAGCACAAAAGTTCTCCTCTGACATGAAGACAGAAATACTTAAGTTTTTAAGAAAACAAACAAGGTACAAGTGAATGAGAAACTCCTACATGCCCATTTTTTTCTTTCCGTGAGTATCCAAGATGTGGGCTTTTCATGGTACAGTCGATTTGCCCATGTTTGCACACACCTGATCTCTGTGACTGCACCTGTTAGGCACTTTTCACTAGGAAAGAACTGCATTGCAATGGCACTTAGGATGAGCTAATCATGTCACCAAAGTCCATTTCGGTAAACTCTGCAGAGCTGATCTTTTTCTTGCATCAAGCAGTCTTTTCTTTATATTGTGCCTTGGTTTCCATCATTGTTCATTGTGAAATATTATCAGGTCCGACTGGCCATGAAGAATCATCGAAAACCGAGAATCCATTTGGAGTTTTGCTGCTCATGACCTAGTTGTATCACAAGAGGGATCAAAGGGGTTTTGTTCTGTTTCTGTAATCAGCTATTTCTTTGAGAGGGCAGATTCATAACATTTTGAACTATGCTTAGAAATGCATACAAGGCAAGCAGCTACATGGCATTTTAATTACCTCCCTCCAAGCCAGTGAAAAACAACACTAGGCACAAACAGATGTCTAAGGTTAGATTCAGTTTGATTCTCTCAGCATAGCAAATAATCCGGCTGTATTATTTCTTTGTCAGCTTCCCTCTCCCCCCCCCCCCCTTGTTTGCTCCTTTGGCCCTTCCTTAGTTTTCCTTTTTGCTAATTTTAAGACAATTTCTATTTGACATATTCTTCTGGCAAGGCTCTACATGACATAATATTAATACCCAAAAAGGAAACAGATGGCTTCTTTGGCATTAACCAATTATAGTAGTACCTTGCTAAATTAGAATTGACTAAAATCCTCAATGAACTGGTATTGATAAGTCAGCACATACGACCCCTGTGATGCCTTCATTGAAAATGAGTATTTAGAGTCTTTTTCTTGCCCTTTGTTGTGAAGAGATAAAAGCGAAGTCAAAGAAAAAAAAAAAACTTATCTAAGGCATTTATTAAAATCTTGAAAAAAATTTTTAAAAAGCGTTATTTATTTAATTTAATTTGTTGTTATTATTTTAAAAATTTGACCAGAAAGACAGAGAGACAGAAAGAGAAAGTAAGAAAGCAAGCCACCAGGTCCGGCACTCAAAACATGGTTGACCATGTGGGAGTCAGTTGCCTTAACCGCTACCCCTCCTGCCAGTCCCAAAACTCTGAAAAATTTAAACCTCAATGTCCAGGGTTTGCTCTAGGATCAGTATACATTTAACTTAAGTTCCCATATTTTCACCATATTCATTTGTAACTTTGTTCTTTATCATCATCAATTGGATTTAATCACTAGTTTCTTGAGATTTGCCATTTTAAATTTAGTTTGAGGAACATTGGTTTTCTGAAATGTTCAACATACTCTTTTGTCAATGCATTTAAAAGAATAATTTTCTAGCTACTGGCATTGCCTAACAAATGATCTTAAAACTCATGGTTTAAAATAGTGACAGTCATTTTGTTACTGTCACATGTTCTGTGAAACAGAAATTCAGGAAGGGCTCTCTGATGGCTGGTTACTGCTCAGTGTATCCTACAAGGTTGTGTGCTGATTGTGGTGGGAACTGGAATAGCAAGGAGCTCTAGTAGCTGAGAATGTCAGTTTTCTTCAGGTGCCTTCAAGGCCTCTTCATGTGGACTCCCTGAGTGGGATAATTTGGGCTTCCTTACAACATGGGAGCATCAGGCTGTTCGATTACTCTGGTGGCAGCTCAGAGCAAGTGTTCTGGTTAACAGTGAAGACACTACAACAGCTTTATGAGCCTTGAAAGTCATGTAGTCGTTGTTGTGTTGTTGATTATAAGGTAATCACCAGTCTCTCCAATTCAAGGGGGGAGGAATTAGACTTCATGTGTCATTGAGGGAGTGATAAAGTCCTAGAAAAACTGTCGGACTGGAAATATAGTCATCTTTGGAAAATACCATTTGCCACAATGAATGTGATACAACATCTTTTTAAAGGAGCTGACAGCCTATTATAGTAGATAAAACTATACTTTTCACATTGTACATTGAGGCACCCCAAGTCTCTCTGACAAACTCACGGGCAACTGTAGGATACTTTACCTTTTTGAAATAAACAAAGTGATATTTGTCAGACATTATGTGAATTACTATTATAATCATATGTCATTTAAATACAGAGATACTTTCTGACAAATGCGATAGACAAGTTTGTTGTGTGAACATAACAGAGTGTGCTTACACAAACCTTAATGGTACATGTCAGTCAGTACAGAGACATTAATCTCCCCACTTCAACATTCCATTATAATCATATGTCATTTAAATACAGAGATACTTTCTGACAAATGCGATAGACAAGTTTGTTGTGTGAACATAACAGAGTGTGCTTACACAAACCTTAATGGTACAGCTTACTACACAACTAGGCTGCATGGCATAGCCTTTGCCCCTATGCTACGAACCTATATGGTGTGTTGGGGCTGGCAGGTGGCGTGGTGGTTAAGGGTGCTGGACTCCCATGTGGCTGATCATGGGTCAAGTGCCAGATCTGGTGGCTTGTTTTCTCACTTTCCCTCTCTCTCTCTGTCCCTCTCTGGTCAAATTAAAATCAATCAATCAATCAATCAAGTTTAATAAAATAATTCTTAAAAAAGTCAAAAACAAAAAAACAAACAGAGGCCTGGACAAAGCCTGGTCTGAGGATGGTACCGAGACTCAATACAAAGTCCAGCATACACCTGGTCCTCAATACATATTTGATGAATTCATTAACCTAGCACAGTTTCTGGTAAATACTGACTGCTACAGAAATAAGAAAAAGAACCATTAATGCTGAGTACATATCTTAAGGAGGTTGCATTCAAGGATGAAGGGGAAAAGTGGGATGAGAGAAGTCAATACACTACAGGGATTAATTAAGTTGCTAACAGACAGAGAGAGAAAGGGAAAGCGAGAAAGCAAGCTGCCAGGTCTGGGACTTGAACCGCAGTCGACCATGTGGGGATCCAGTGCCTTTAACCACCACATCACCTACCGGCCCCCACACATGAAATTTTATGAAGTCAAATTGAGAAAACTTCCTTTGTTCTTGAATTGTTACAGACCTGCTCTCTATTTTTATTGTGATGTAGGTTTGTTCCATTTAAACCTAATAATTCTGGTAAATCTTATTTCACACAATTGCCATAAAATATGAGAAATGTGGAAGAGATTTTATAATTGTGTATATTGCATTATCAAATGCATTCATGCCCCAAAAATTCTTTGATTAGATCTCAATGAAAAACAAATCCCCTATTAAAGTTTCACACACTTGATGTTTAGAGTAATTTTCTACAGATTAGCTTCTGGCTCCAAACAGTTGAACTTCTCTCCTCCATCAGCACATGCTGTCAGAGCTGAGCACTGTAGGGACCAACCATTGGCCCTGTACCTTTGAGTCAGGAGACCGAGAGAGTCGGTGCAGGGATGGTGAGGATATTCTTGGAATCTCTTCAACACTGTGATGGCGGGCAATACCTTTCACAGAAACAATTGTGAACCTATAAATATATAATACTATACTGAGATCGTATGTGTTACAACCTTATCACCTCTCAGTCAGATCCTCAAACACTAAAGGCCGCACAATGCCGCCTAGTATGAAGGGAAGCTGGAGTGGAAAGCTTCCCTTAACCCATTGCAAAGAAATATTTAAAGTTTATTATTTTTTGAGAATTATTCAACTCTTTCTTTCTTTCTTTCTTTCTTTCTTTCTTTCTTTCTTTCTTTCTTTCTTTCTTTCTTTCTTTCTTTCTTTCTTTCTTCCTCTTTCTTTCTTTTCTTTCAACTTTGACCAGAGAGGCACAGAGTGAGAGAGAGGGGGAAAAGTGAGAGAAGCAAGCTGCCAGGTCCAGGACTCAAACCACAGGCAGGTATGTGGGAGTTGAGCACCCTTAGCCACCATGCCACCTGCCAACTCCTTGATGATCTTTTAAAGCATTATTTAAAAAGTATTGCTTTTACGAATTTTACAGAAGTCATGTGGCTATGTGAACCCATTGCTTTGAAAAGGGCCCAGGCAAATTAGGCCTTTGAAACTTATGCTTCATTCACTTACATCCATTTCTGCTCACCTTCTGTAGTCACAGTCTGAGAGGTAGCCCAGGCCGAGAGAGTATTCTGTTATAGAACAATCACTGACTGGGCTGGAATGAGAGGACTGGGGCTAAAGTCCCAGTATTCCTAGGCTCGGTTCCTTTGGGCCGCCCTCCCAGATTTACTCTTAATTTGTCACATGTTGGATTTTCCTCGTCTGCAAAAGTAGGTGGGAAGTCAGCATTCTAGTTAGGGATCCGTTGTGGCTCTACCTAGGAGACAAGTCATGTTAAATGATTAGTTATGTACATTTTAACCCATGTTGTATCCATCGGTTAATTCTTCCACTTCCATAGCTCGTACTAATGTCATATAAATGAGGAGCAAGATGTTAAAAAACAGTTAAACTCGAGGCCAACAGGTGGTGTGGTGGTTAAGGTTCTGGACTCCCATATGGCTGACCACGGTTCAAGAATCGTGTGTGCACATGCCCCAAATCTCAAGAGAATGGAAGAGAAGAGATTGCGTTGTGGCCATCCCTCTGGAGGGTGATTTCTCACTTTCCTTCTCTATCTATCTCTGTCTCCATCTGCCCTATGACAAAAAAAATCTTAAAAAAAAAAAAAAAAAGAAAAAGATGAACTCTACCATAGAGGGATGTATCACAAATCAGCAATGAGAAGGGAGAACAAATTGTTCTGAATGCTATAACTGAAACTACATTATAGCACTTTTCTTCAGTTTTAAATATATTATCTTCAAATAAAAAAAATTAGAATTCCAAAAGTCACAGGAGCTCTTTGTAAAAACAATTTGAAAGGGGAACTTTCTATAACAGTAAACTGAAGTCTCATCTCCAAATTTCACTCCTGAGGGAATTACTACTAACAATTAACACACGTATGTGGGCTTCTAGAGTTATTCTGTGCATGCACAATGGCAGGATGATATTTAGAAAAATTAACTGAGAATTTTTCTTCCCCTCTGTATTTCCTAGTGGTCCTGGCCTTTTACCCTTTCCATCAGCTAACACTCTGCATTCATTGCCTTGGAGAAAAGATGACCGGACTGAATGCATTTTTAAAAGGGTGTCAACAACTTTTCAGTGTCATATTTTTTGTGTTTCTAGCTCTTGTAGGAATAGAAAAAAGACACAAGGCACAAAAGGAGATTTGAAAGAATATTTAAGTCAGAAATAACTTTAGCACTCTTAAGACTGAATAAGAAAGATTTCAGTTCTTAGGAGACAGGGAAGAAGAAGAATCTCTGATACTGCTATCTTCTGAGAGTTAGAAAAAGCCACATTTTGGTGGATGAATTACCACACGGTGCTGTGTTTGTTGAGTGGATCCATCCAAGAAGTGACTTAGACAGTTGACAACATCTGTGTGCAGAGACAAAGGCCCCTCCTGCTTCTCATGTCCTTGGCCCCATGACAAGAGTCTTGACTTTCTAGATTTCAGCCTGCTCATGTTCAGGCAAGTATTTTTATGCATTGTTCAAACCTCATGACTATTTAAACAACCTTCCTTGCTACGCATTCCAGAGAAAGAAGGTCCTCGTCTTCTCTCCCCAACTTAGGTGAACTTGGTAGTGGAAAGACAGGCTTATGGAATTTAAACGTAGAGAGATTGTGCCTTTTCTGGTGGATCTTCAGGCAGGGGTGGTGACAGGACTCCAGGAGCAAAATAAATGCCATTGGGGTGTGTCTAGACCTACTGGACTTTAGTCAGTCTCAGAATTTCCAGCAGCCTAGTGTGAATGGAATGATTCTTAGGAAGGGCCCAGAAAAAATATGAGAGAACCAGACATGGGAAGAAGAAGATGCAGCAATGACTTGAATAATCTTAAGTTGAGTGACCAGAGAGGGTGAGAATGGATTCTAGGACACCAGCACTGATAGATGATAAACCAAGGAGGAGCTGTTTCCTTGCCTGCCTCTTGGCCCTATAGAAACCTGCCTGGAGTACAAACACAACAGCAAGAATTAAATGTATATCACCACAGAAAAATAAAATTTTAAGAACAGATGTAATAAATTGACATACAGCATTTGTACATACTTGGGGGAGTACAAAGTAATTCCTTAGCATTTAAATGCAATGCGCAGTGACCAAGCCAGGGCAACTGTCACACCCATCCTTTCAACCACTCATCATTGCTTCGTGCTGGGAACTGAAAAACAGATTTAAAATAGAAAGTAAGTCCATTGTTTTAAAAAAAGTTACATTTTGGGACCAGCAGATGGCATAATGGTTATGTCACTGTACTCCCACGTAGTTCACTGCGGTTCAAGTTCTGGATCTGGTGGCTTGAAACTTACATCAGATGCATGTGCATGTGTGCCCAAGATCCCAAAAGGAGAACGGAGAAGAGATCACGATTTGGCCATCCCCTCAGGGGGTGATTTCTCGCTTTCTGTCTCTTTCTCTCTCTCTGGTGAGCGCATGCCTCCTATAGTAAAAATCTCTCAAAGAAAAAAAGAAAAAGTTACATCTTTTGTGCATCTCAGTTTGCAAACCAGGAATCATACTCCATTCTCATTGGAATGCTAATAAAGTTGCTTGTATATGTAACAATATATCTTGATCAGTCTCCTATTAATATATTAACATATGTGACTCTATCTCCTTTTAAAAATCCCTTAATAATGTGGCAAAATATGACATTTATCAAAGCATTTTATGGCTGCATGTTTAAGCTGTGCCAATGTCTCACTCTTATAAATGTTGTACCAATAAATATTCTTTTACATAAATCCTATAACCAGCACAGTCTCTTTGAATGTATTTTTTGTGTACGTAGATGCCAGGTATTGAAACAATTGTATTTCAGTTGAAAACACACACACACATGCACACACACACACACACACACACACACACAAGTATGTGAGATCATGTGCTGAATTTCATGTTCAGTTTTCAAATTTCATGTTCAGTTTTCAATTTTTTTTTGAGAGATTTTTGCTATAGGGCTTAAGCACTCACCAGAGAGATAGAGAGACAGAAAGTGAGAAATCACCCCTCAGTGGGGAATGGCCATGGTACAATCCTTTCTCCTTATTCTCCTCTTGGGATTTTGGGTACACATGCACATGCACCCAGTGTGAATTTCAAGCTGCTAGGTTTGGGACTCAACTGAACACCACATGGAAGTCCAGCACCTTAGCTCCTATGTCACCTGCTGGCCCGTTTTCAAATTTTTAAGCATTTTTTTTTTTATCAAAAGACATATTGTGAAATAAAATGTTGTGTCACAAGTTTATATTTTAAAGAAATTGATAGGGCCAGCAGGTGCCATAGAGGTAGAGGCTGTACTCTCATATGGCCAACAACAGTTCAAGTCCTGGACTCGATGACTTGAAAATCATGCCAGGAACATGTGTGTGTGCCCAAAATTCCAAGAGGGGAATGAAGTAGAAGAGATTGTGTCGTGGCCATCCCTCCTCGGGGGAGATGATTTCTTACTTTTCCTCTTTCTCTTTCTCTCTCTCTTAGGTGAGTACATGCACCTTACGGCAAAAACCTAAACAAAATAAGAAGAGTGAAGCTCTCTGGGTGGATGGAAGGCAGGAGAGTTGCAGTCTAGTCTAGTCTCTCTCCACCTCACCGTCCTTCCCCCTGCCTCTCCCTGAGCCAGTTTCCAGGCCTGGGTGAATATGTAGCTTCCGTGCTCACTGGTCAGGAGAGCCTCAGGTGAGATTTAAGACGTCAGTCTGCCAAAGGCAGTCAGCTTAGCTGTGTTTTATGGCTATTTCGATTAGTGCTTCTGTGCTCTCCTTTGTCTTTCCATAACACAGCATATAATTCAATAACAGCACTTAACCACATTGTTCGTTCCTGAAAATACTGTTCCAAAGGAGGAACATTTCTCTGTTTAGCTTTGAAATCTGCAAAATTTACCCATTAAACTTGGCAAGTACAAGTTTTCCCCTAAGGCCTCTTGAATGAATGAATGAATGAATGAATCACACACATTTGTACGATAATTTAAATATGCTAGGTCCCAGCTCATCTCCAAGTATACAGATCCTTTTACACAAGTCTCTAAATGTGTCTTTCTTAGAATGACCAGCCAGTGTGCTTCACATGGGTTTATAGAAAAGGGTTGGAATTGACCCAAATATCCCACACCATATTCTTTACAGACATAATGAAAGCAGCATATGTACCTATAACAACCGCTACTGTGTGCAAAGAGGGACTTGGTAAATGTTAAACAAAAAATAGAAGTGTATCTGCTTTTTACATCTGAGAATTAAGAGAATGAAAAAGCTGTTCACTGTACTCCTGCTCTCAATTTTGCTATGGCGGAAGATCCCATAAAATAGAGCACAAAATGGAGACCAGCAGGTGGCATAGTGGTTAAGGTGCTGGAATTCCAGTTGGTGCTGGAATTCCAGTTGGCTGACCGAGGTGTGAGTCTCAAACCTGGTGGCTTCAAAATCATGCTGGGAGCGTGTGAGTCCCCAAAATCCCAAAAGGAGACTGGAGGAGAAGGGATTGCAGCATGGCCATCCCCCTGGGGGTGATTTCTCACTTTCCCTCTCACTGTCTCATTCTCTCTTTCTCTAGTGAGTGCATGTGCCCTTTGACATAACCAAAACCAAAACCAAAATAAAAACAAAAACACAAAATGAAATAGAGAGCATGCGAAAACTACCCGGTAAGTAATGGTGGGGGAGAGAAAAAATCAACCACATGAGGGTAATACAGTATATATGCTTTTTGAATTTTGAATGTTGACATAATTTCAGACTCCCAGATTTTCAAAAGGATAAAAGTCGGGAACCAGCAGTTAGCGTAATGGCTATGTCGCTGGACTCCCACGTAGTCGACCGCGGTTCACGTCCCGGACCCGGTGGCTTAAAACTCACGCCGGGCGCGTGTGCGTGCGTGCCCAGGATCCCGAGAGGAGAATGGAGGAGAAGGGATTGCGGCGTGACCATCCCCCCTGGGGGGTGATTTCTCGCTTTCTGTCTCTATGTCTCTCTCTGTCTGTCTGGCGAGCGCACGCGCCCTATAGCGAAAATCTCTCTCAAAAAAAAAAAAAAAAAAAAAAAGGATAAAAGTCAAAGGTTGTGTGGGCATGATGCCAGTTCTCATAAAAATTTATGTGTGTTAAAACCAAGGATTTTCTTTCATCTAGCCAAGTTTAATGATCAAAATTAGCAAATTAACACTGATACCTACACTTATCCAATGTATAAACTCCAACTTTTCTCAATAATTTCCATTACAGAAAATCTCTTTATTCAGAAGATTATAGGTTTTAGAATCAGTGATTCTCCACTTGACTATTTCTTTTATTATCTGTTGCCTACTGTTGACATGACGCCATCTACACCATTTCAGAGAGAGGGAGCGAGAGGTACAGTGGTTAAAAATATATCCAAATCAAGAAGCTTCATAAAAACTAGAGGCACTGTTATTCTGTTGGCTATTGAGTTTGGAAAGACAAGGAAGAAAGCACAAAAATAAGGGTTGGTTTTTCTACTTAGTTCAGTGGTTGAATAAGCTGACCTTTAAGGCCTCTTCCATTCTGAGTTTTATGATTCCATGAATCATTCCTCTGACTCAGGCCGAGTTGGCGATGAAATGGCTGGGAAGAAGTAGGGGTCAGAGGTGAGGCAGAGATGTGGTAAATGGATACAAAGAAGAGTAAGGAGAAAGATTTTAAATCACAGAGGATAGCGTTATGAAATTAATACATTCCCCCCTTTTTTAAAACCTGTTATCACAGAAGACACATACTGGTGGAAAGAAATATTGGATGGATAGAGGGTGGCATGGTAGTGATGGCATGGTCATAGTGGAGGACAGATTCAGGGAGTTAAACAGGATTTTTAGGATGAATAAGAAGACAAAGAAACGTCACCTGCCACTGTCCCAACATTAAGGTCAAGCTCTAATTGGTGTACACAAAGGCTTAAAAGCACTTTTTTTTTTTTTTTCCAATTTCATCTGCTTTGGATATAGACATAAGAAGGAAATAGTGTTTTGGATAAGACATTCTAATGTAAAACCTACAACATTTTCGGAATAAAAACAAAAGTACCACATTTTGAAAAACTGCGTTTAGATTTTAAGGCCATTCTTAGTGGAGAGACATTAAAGAAGCAACTTCTCTGTGTCAAAGTATTTATGTGGGCAGATCAAAAGCATCTTAGTACAGCTCCATGTTATTTAGCTAATCAAAACTAGAAGAGATTTTTCTTCCTCAATTCAGGTGACCAAGGAGAGGTTAGGTTTACAACTCGTTGCATATGACAGTGGGCGTGTCATTTCCATTTTGTCTTAAGGAAATACTCAGAACAATGGTACAAAAGGAGAAGTAGACCTGGAGAATGAGAATGAGGGAGGCACTGTAGAGATGTCAGTAGATGTGCCACATTTGCCAGTGACAGCAATAATAACACTAACAATAACACATAGAAAGACTCACTGCAGAGCCGGAGCATTTTACTGCTATGATGGAATCTTTCTATCACTACAGGGTTGAAAAAAACATGTGTGAAAATTCACATGCAAGCAGCACCATGGTAGCATAAATGAAGAAATAAGGTTCATCTCGAATGATCTTGCTGATTCCCAGCTCTTCTGTATATGACAAACTCAGCTTCACTGAGCTCCGTATCTGAATGGCTGAACTGCAGAAAAGGACTCTGCTCTACTCCAGCTTGCAGCGCCCTGCATCGTCCATCTATTCTGAATGGAGCCGAGAGAACAATAAAAATATCTGTTATTGGCTTGTATTTCTGTAGGACAAATGCATTATTTCAATAAACACTTATTGCAAACTTGTTCTGAGTCCAGTACAGAAATAATTCCTGATAGTAGTTTTCACTCAACAATATAGTGAATATTTATTTTACTACCCTCCGTATAAGTGGTTAGTGGGTAGGCTCAAAGAGTGCAGGAACTTTGTTTGTTTTAGTCCGATGCCAAAAACAGTGTCTGGTACATGCTGTGTTTTTAATATGTATTTAATGAATGACCAAATGAATAAATGAATGGGTGGAAGGGGATACAAGGATGAAAACGAGTATTTTAGTCCTCAGGATCTCACAGTGGCGGGTAAGGGTGGTGTCAGACACAAAGACAGGTCATAATAACAAATGTGGTAGTTCAAGGTATGGAAATATGTGCAAGAGATTATTGGAACCCATTTCCCCACCCGGGACAGAGATAAGTGAAGGAGAAATATTATGCAAATTTGAATATTAGCAGTAATATATAATCCTATTTTATTCACTTTTCTTATCTCCTTGGCTCATCATTGCCAACTGAATACTTAACAGTTAGACACGTCTAGGCCTGCTCAATGACAAAAGTGTAAATTTAATAGTAGAAATAGTAATTATTGAGACTGCTACCCTATGACATTCACAAGCTTAAATATTTTCATATTTTAACTCATTTAATACTTGCAACAGTCCTCTGAGGTAGCTGTTGTTATTGTTATCTTCTTTTTTAAAATTTAAAAATTTTTTTTTTTTTTTGAGAGAGATTTTTGCTATAGGATGCATGACCTCTACAGAGAAACAGAAAGGGAGAAATCACCCCTCAGGGGGGATAGCCACACCACAATCCCTTCTCCTCCATTCCTCTCAGGATTTTGGGCATGCACGCACATACACCTGGCGTGGATTTTAAGCCACCAGGTCTTGGACTCGAACTGTGGTCCACTATGTGAGAGTCCAGAAATGAAACCATGATGTCATCTGTTAGTCCCTATTGTTATCATTGTTATAGATGCACTGGGGCACAGAGAGGCTGGCTGATTTGTCCAAGGCCACACAGTCAGCAAGTGTAGGATCAGGACTAAATCCAGGTACTTTATTCTCTGTGCTCTTTGATCAGTCTCTAACACTTTTC
>NW_006159570.1:334011-334468 GCF_000334495.1 Tupaia belangeri chinensis
TTTCCCTACCACAGAATGTGCTTTCAGGACTGTTTTTTATACTGGATGTAAGTTCCCAATGAGTTTAACATGCTTTTTACCTCAGGTGTACTTACAGGAGTGGAAGCATTAAGACAAGAAATACATCTCTGAATGTAGAATCTCAGTCAGAAGCCAAAAGGCACATTTGTTTTGGGAGAAAAGATGCTTTAAAAATAATGGGTTTGGGGGAAAGTCATGATACCCTTTTGCAGAGAAAAACATAGAAAAATAGGGGCTGGCAGGTGATGTGGTAGTTGAGGCACTGGACTCCAATATGGCCGACTGTGGTTCGAGCACTGGACCCAATGGCTTAAAACTCACTCTGGGAATGTGTGCCCAAGATTCCAGGAGGAGAAAGGAGTGCAGCATGGCCATCTCTCCTTGGGGGTGATTTCTTGTTTTATTATCTCTTTGTCTCTCTCTGTCTCTCCAGTGA
>NW_006159570.1:334515-344541 GCF_000334495.1 Tupaia belangeri chinensis
TTTCCCTACCACAGAATGTGCTTTCAGGACTGTTTTTTATACTGGATGTAAGTTCCCAATGAGTTTAACATGCTTTTTACCTCAGGTGTACTTACAGGAGTGGAAGCATTAAGACAAGAAATACATCTCTGAATGTAGAATCTCAGTCAGAAGCCAAAAGGCACATTTGTTTTGGGAGAAAAGATGCTTTAAAAATAATGGGTTTGGGGGAAAGTCATGATACCCTTTTGCAGAGAAAAACATAGAAAAATAGGGGCTGGCAGGTGATGTGGTAGTTGAGGCACTGGACTCCAATATGGCCGACTGTGGTTCGAGTCCTGGACCTAGTGGCTTGCTTTCTCAGTTTCCCTATCTTTCTGTGTCTATGTCTCTCTCTGGTCAAATTAAGAAATAACAATAATAAATAAAATAAGTAAAATAGTTCTTTAAAAAAAGAGAAACATAGAAAAATATGTCATGACTTACCCAGTGACCTAATACTTCTTAGCTCACACCACTTTGTCCATCTAATAACTTACCAAACCTTTATTGAATACATAATGGGTGTGTCCCAGCTTGTGTTGTCTGGAAGCAAAAACTAAGATGGAAATGGAGTGCAAGATGTTTACTGGGGATCAACCTATGGAAGCAAAACTGTGCTAAGGGAGAAGTCAAATTGCAAAGTAGGACTAACAAGATCAAGCCCATTTGGTAGAGAGCTCTAGAGTGAGAAATTTCCATCAGAGTTGTCCCACATCAGCTTCAGGCCTTTACTCTTCCTCTATGCCTCCCTTCTAACTCCTTTCTCAGGTACAGGGCACAGACACGACCCCATGTGAGGCCGACACTGATGGAGCCAGCTGGAGGCTGACCACAGTCCCTTGCTGTTCAGCAACTCCTTCTCTGAAGGACATGTGACACATCTCTATGTCTGTTACATAGAGATGTAGATATGTAGACTCTAGGTTAAATGCAGGGAAACAATAAGATAAAGAAGACACAGTCCCTTTGCCCAAGGAGAAATTGTTCCATCTAACCTATTAATGGTTACCTGTTGGTGGTTTTTTAATTCCTAATTCTTGATTGACCAAGGTCCTCATTGAGGGGGTTTCCTGTTCATGGACAAACAGAAATAACATGTTGAAACAGCACAGATCCACCTTGCAGAAGTTATTTTTCCTGAGCCTTAGTTTACAAATGAAGAACATGGAAATAATTTTTAAAAAATAATAATTTATTTTATTAATTATTATTATTATTTTAATTTGATCAGAGAGAGCAAGAAAGGGAAAGTGAGAAAGCAAGCTGCGAGGCTCAGAACTCAATTGCAATCAGCCATGTGGGATTCCAGTGCCTTAACCGCCATACCACCTGCCAGCCCCAGGATATGAGAATCTTATGATGTGTGTGACAATGTCCTTTAGAGAGAGAGTTGTAGAGAGTAGACAAAGTGCTTATACATTTCTCGGCAGAGTTCTAATACTTAGCAGGTGCAGTAGTAATTAATAATAGTAAATTATTACTGCCCTTCTCATCTTCACTGGCCACCACCATTGCTTTCTCTGTTTATCTATCAGGGTGATCTTGTGTCATTTTCTTTGTCCTATTTTTAAAAAAGTTTATTCATATATTTATTTCATGAGAAAGACTTCCCTCTGGGTGTCTTGTGCTATAATCCCTGCACCCAAGCTTTCTAGCTGGCCAGATCACAAGAGAGCCCCGGGTATACCTGGCTCAGGTCAACCCAGGATCTGAACCCCTGGACCTCTCCAAATGCCCGCAGCATCTCACAACAAACAACACAGTATTAACCATACCATCTTTCTGCCCTTTGTTTTGACCATGGCATATCTTCCCAACTATGTGTGCCCTCACATTATATTTTGAAGCTCTTGAGCTCTCTGCTTCCTATGTGCTCACTTATCTGTCTTTACCATCCCTGTTTATTGTATTTGTTCCTTTCTAGAACAATGTTATATTTCCTTTTTTTTGGAGAGGTTTTTGCTATAGGGTGCGTATGCTCGCCAGAGAGACAGAGAGAGACAGAGAGACAGAAAGTGAGAAATCACCCCCCAGGGGGGATGGCCACATCACAATCCCTTCTCCTTTATGCTCCTCTCAGGATCTTGGGCACGCACGCATATGTGCCTGGCATGAGTTTAAGCCACCGGGTCCGGGACTTGAACTGCGGTCGACTACATGGGAGTTCAGTGACATAGCCATTATGCTAACTGCTGGTCCCTAGAACAATTTTATTTAATGCTTCTATTAAGTCCTTAAGCTTTATTTCCTTGGCTATACTTCATGTCTAGGAAGCCTGCAACCTGCAATGTTCTGTAGACATTCTTACACATCAAAATATCAAAATATCCTATTCTTTCATAAATTCTCCAGATTGACTAGAAAAGAGAAGAAAATCCTGACATTTATCTCTCACATTTGCTTCTTTACAATGATTAAATATACTATAGCATGCTTTATACTTGGCTCATATACATCCTTCATAGGAATTCATTATGAGGAACTGAGAACCATGTCATTGTACAGCCAGAAGTAGTTAGAAACTTTTGGCCTCACCTCCCATACCTGGAAAATGAGGAAACTGATCCTAGAGAAATTAATTCAGTTCCTCCTATTGATGCAGGCATTTAAATAGACACTAGAACCTTGCTAACTGAAGCTGTATGCTTTTCTTCCTTATTTTTCCTGCTAACACCATCTTAAATTTTCTTATTTATTTATTTACCTATTTATTTATTTATTTATTTTTAAAGGTTTTTGCTATAGGGCGCGTGAGCTTGCCAGACAGAGAGAAGACAGAGAGACAGAAAACGAGAAATCACCCCCCAGGGAAGATGGCCACGCCACAATCCCTTCTCCTCCATTCTCCTCTCGGGATCTTGGGCACGCATGCACACGTGCCCAGCGTGAGTTTTAAGCCACCGGGTCCGGTATGTGAACCGCGGTCGACTATGTGGGAGTCCAGTGACATAACCATTGCGCTAACTGCTGATCCCCTTAAATTTTCTAGATTATAAATAAATGGATCGATACAGTCACCAGGGGATTACTCTTTAAAAGGATAGACATGTCAATATATGAGGGTAGATCGTTCTCACTCAACACAGTTTTTAGGTGGATGAAGAAAAGCCCCTGGGAAGAGATGATAGTGAGGAGGGTACCACTTTCCATTTTTCTCATTTAGTCACTTAATAATGAGGGAGATAGGGGACCAGAAGACGGTGTAATAGTTATGCCGCCAGACTTCCACATAGTTGACTGAGGTTCAAATGCACAGGCACATGTGCATGCATGCCCAAGATCCTAAGACAAGAACGGAGGAGAAGGGATTGTGATGTGGCCATCTCACTTGCGGAGTGATTTTTCGCTTTCTGTCTGTCTCTCTCTATCTCTCCTATAGCAAAAATCTCTCCCCCCCAAAAAAGTATAAAAGAATAAAGGAGATGGGGGACAGCAGGTGGTATGGAGGTTAGGGCACTGGGTTCCCACATGGCCAATGGCAGTTTGAGTCCCAGATCCCGTGGCTTGCTTTCTCACATCCCCTTTCTCTTTCTCTGGAGAGCTCATGTGCCCTATAGGAAAAATTTTTTTTAATTAATAATAAGTAAAATTAAATAAATAATTCTTTAAAAAAAAAAAAAGAACAAGGGAGATGGGCCTGTCGAGCAGACAATTACCTTCACCTTCGTTCTCCCTTTTCTGCATACTTTGGCAAGGGTTCATGCACTACGAGTTAAGCTGTCTTTGTATGACATTGCTTCAGGAAGAACTGGGGGCAATTGCTCAGCCTCAGCTTCTTACCGTCTTACCGTCTTACCGGATCCATTTTCTGGTAACTTCCTTTAGGCTGAGGGCAGACAAAACCCTACATTCTAAGTCTTCGAGCAGATGAAGGGAAGGCTAGCAGAGCGGCCAACCTGCTCAGGGAAATTCACAGTCCATCCGAGGCAGACAAAGAGAAGGAATTCTAGTTTTTCCCTCATCGGGAAGTTTCATCTAGGCTTAGATGAACTCAGTTTACTAATGTGAATAATCCCAGGTTTTCTGTGCTCTCCCTAAAAAAACTCACAGAACCAATGATTTCAGAAGACTTCTCCTTTTATTCAAGCTCTGGGACATGGCACTCTTTGATCATAGTTTAATGAATTTTCAGAAAAAAAATCAGTTTGGCTTGGACACTTCAAACTACAGACCTTCTTTGCTTTCCTGCCCATTCTGCTGTGTCCTCTAAGGATCTGCAGACCAGGGCGAGGCACTGTGCAAAGAAAACAAGTTCTGTTTATTAATGATAATGACAAATTTGTCAGGTGGGGAAAACTCTCTCTAAGTCAAAAGTTACATCCTAAAGACCACCTAAGTGAGAAATCATGGATTATCTCAGGTGTTTCTGAACAAAGCATTTTAGGTTTATGTAATTTCCTCTCAATATCTCAACAAGTTTCAAATTGGGCGTCTTTTCAACATGACAGGTATTGAGGAAATTTTTGTTTTCTTTCATTTTTAGAATCACAGGTTCAGCAAGTGTGTTCTTTTCATTGTTGTGAAAACAGTAGCCCAGACATTATTTTCACCCATTAATTGATGATAATATGGTTTATAATATTAAGAGATTACGGGAACCAGCAGTTAGTGTAATGGCTATGTCGCTGAACTCCCACGTAGTCGACCGCGGTTCGTGTCCCGGACCCGGTGGCTTAAAACTCACGCCGGGCGCGTGTGCGTGCGTGCCCAAGATCCCGAGAGGAGAATGGAGGAGAAGGGATTGCGGCATGACCATCCCCCCTGGGGGGTGATTTCTCGCTTTCTGTCTCTATGTCTCTCTCTGTCTGTCTGGCGAGTGCACACGCCCTACAGTGAAAATCTCTCCAAAAAAAAAAAAAGAGAGATTACTGAAAATAAAAGTGCTAATGTTTAATTCTCAAAGGTGTAGAATTTTAACTTACTAATTGTGATAGTTCCTAAATAATGAAGTCATTGAACATCTTATCCCTGTAATAAACATCTGTTCACAAGGGTGGAGTGGTGGTTAGAAATAAATTGTTTTCCCCTCATGGAAATTAAAGTCTGGAGAGAAATAAGACATTGGATAAGTAAGTCCAAACCAAAAACATGGCACCTCTTTTTTTTTTTTTTTTTTGAGAGTTCTTTTTTACTTTTCTCCTGTAGGGCACATGCATTCACTGGAGAGACCGAGAGAAACAGAAAGACAGAAAGTGAGAAATCAACTCCTATGAAGGATGACCACACCACAATCCTGTCTCTTCTATTTTCTTCTTGGGATCTTGGGAACTCATGTATATGTGCCTGCCATGAATTTTAAGCAGCTGGGCCTAGGACTCAAACCGTGATCGCCTGCATGGGAGTTAGTCATATGGGTGTCCAGTGATGTAACCATTATGCCGTCTGCTGGTTCCAAACTAGAAACATGTCATCTCTTTATATAATGAAAAGTTTTGTTTAATGTGATTGTGATTGAAGGCTGGCATTGTAGTCAGGCAGTTAAGCCCTACACATAGTCAAATTCCACATGGTAGGCCGTGGTTCAAATCCTGACCATGGTTTCTTGAAAGCCCAAAATCCTGACAGAATAGAGGAATAGAGGGAAAAAGAGTGCAAGTAAGACCATGCCCCACTGGAGGTGCTTTCTCCCTTTTTCTCTCTAGAGAAAGCATGCATCCTCTAATAATTAAAAAAAAAAAGTTAAAAAATTTTTTTTATAAGGTATAATTGAGGGACCAGCAGATGCTGTAATGGTTATGGTGCTGGACTCCTAAATAGTCAACAGTAGTTCAATTTCCAGACATGGCAGCTTAAAACTCATGCCGGGTGCATGTGTGTGTGCCCAAAATCCTGAGAGGAGATTGAAGAAGGAGGGATTGAGGCATGGCCATCACCCCCCTGGGGGGGGTGATTTGTTGCTTTCTGTTTCTCTGTCTCTCTGGTGAGCTCAAGCGCCCTATAGCAAAAACCTCCCTTTAAAAAAAAGGCACAATTGAACACCAAATAAGCACTGACAAAAGTGGATAGAGATAAATACATAGAGGAATTTTTCTTTAAGATTAATTTTTGCTATAGGACACGTGTGCTCGCCAGAGAGACAGAGAGAGACAGAAAGACGGAAAGTGAGAAATTACTCCCCCTAGAGGGGATGGCCATGGCACAATCCCTTCTCCTTCATTCTCCTATTAGAATTTTGGGCATGCAAGCACACACACCTGGCGTGAGTTTAAGGCTCCAGGTCTGGGACTTGAACTACAGTTAACTATGTGAGAGTCCAGCAACGTAACCGTTATGCCATCTGCTGGTCCCCATAGAGGAAATACTTTAATCTGTGTTGAATACATTGGTTGGTTGACAACCTTACTGAAGAGAGTTGAAAAAGAAAAGTGCAAATTTTGTGTTCTTTTGCTGTCACAATAGAAACTCTCAAAGGTGCCACTATAGCACCAGTAGCAACACGAAGCTAGACTTCTCTCCACGCCCCTACCCTCATCCATCTTTCTCTTTCTTTCTTTTTTTAAAATTGCCAATAGACACATGCAGTCACCAGAGAGAGACAGAGAGACAGACAGACAGACACACACACGCAGAGCACTCTCCAGTGGATCATCATCATACACTGCAATCCCTTCCCTTCCATTTCTATTCCTATCAGCATTAGACATGCACGCCCATCTGCTTGGTGTGCTTTCATATCTGCCTGGGTGGGATTGGAACCATGGTTCGCCATGTGGGATCTGACTCTTTTAATTACTAGGTTTTAGGGATAGGCATATTCCCAGCCCTTGATATCAAATCTGAAATTCTGCTCAGGATGCAAAAGGCAGATTCACCCACATTTCAATTGCATTGGTTTCGATTGATAAATGTTCGATTTTTTACTACCTGTAAAATAAATGTAGGAAGACCTTTATTTCTATATAGTGAATATTGCATACAAATGATTTTGTGAGCCAGCTTCGTAGTGCAGGGGTAAGGTCCTGCTCAAGGGAAGGCAGGACCAACGTGGCACCAAGTTTGAATACGTGCTGGGCAAGATCTGATGGGCTGGAGGACTGGAGGAAGATCATGGGTGCCCAGATGCTGTGGAAAGTGCTCAGCTCTTTCCCTCATATTCTTACTGTCACATGCATGTGCATGTATACATGTTCTGTCATAAATAAAGAAAAAAGTCATCAAATATATACATATATATATTTGTATATATTATTGGAAGGAAAATAGATGAACCTGACAAATATCAGGATAACGTGAGTCTGGAATACAGTCTTATTAACGACAGAAAAGTGTTAGTATTTAAACAGGTCAGAAAGGATCTAGTCTTTAAAGTAAATTAAGAGATATCAGCAGATGACACAATGGTTATGTGGCCGGACTCCCACAAAACTAGCTGCAGTTTGATTCCTGTACCCAGTGGCCTAAAAACCTCACACTAAGCATGTGTGGGTACATGCCCAAAATCCTGAGAGGGGAATAGAAGAGAATGGATTGCAGTGTGGCCTCCCGGGGGGGGGCGGTGATTTCTCATTTTCTCTCTCTGTGTCTTGGGCAAGAACACGTGCCCTATAGCAAAAGTGTCTCTCTCAAAAAAAAAAAAAAAAAAAAAGGCAAATCAAGAGACGGTTTTGAAGTATCCAGATCAGGCTGTGAACTGCAGCAGGCCAGGGCTGTTAGTAGAGTTCTAGAAAGAGAGAGGGGACCAGTAGTTAGCATAATGGCTATGTCGCTGGACTCCCACGTAGTTGACCGCGGTTCGCATCCCAGACCCGGTGTCTTAAAACTCACGCTGGGCGCATATGCGTGCGTGCCCAAGATTCCGAGAGGAGAATGGAGGAGAAGGGATTGTGGTGTGACCATCCCCCCTGGGGGGTGATTTCTCACTTTCTGTCTCTCTGTCTCTCTCTGCCTGTCTGACGAGCGCAGGCGCCCTATAGCGAAAACCTCTAAAAAAAATAAAAAAGAAAGAGGTGGAACTGGGCATTCCAGGTAAAAAGCAGAAACAGAGATCAGCTGGGCGCTTAAGCTGGAATAGTCAGTAGGTCCTTTAGGCAAAGGTCACCAGGCCCAGTTCTGGGAGGCCAGTGGATCAGGAGACACCCAAGGTGAGTCTTGAAATGAAGACAGAAGGGGTTTGTTCTCAGCCTCCTTTTAAACTCCTGCTATGTGGGTGGGCCAGGGCTTGCAGGTGCCTGTAGCCAGGAGAGACAGGGCCTCACTAAGATCAGCTTTCAGTTTTCTGTTATCCTCACCCCTTGTCTCAAGCTATTCAGCCAATATTGCATCTTTAATGGTTAAGCTCTGGGGCAGGTGGCTATTTGTAAGGCTACTAATTAGATAAAGGGACTGATTTGCACCAGGATGCAGATAATGCATGGAATTGTGCCAAGACCCACAGCTCAGGAGTTTATGACCCCCCTGCTGCCATGGCGACCATGCCTATTCAGAAGGAGAAGGCTTTTTGTTGCAGGACAGGAGGCGGTACACAAGGAAGAGCATTGGCTTCTGTGCGGTTTGAAACTGAAAACTGGAAATGGTAGGGAAGCCAAAAAAAAGCAGGAGGGCATTAGGTTTTTCCATTGATATCCAGATGGTTAGATTGTTCTGCGAGTTCACTTCCACTTGCTTGTTAGAAAAAGCAAGCCCTTTCCTTGTGGGGAACAGCCTGATGAACCAGTTATTTGGAAGGAAGTATATCATGGTGCATCTTTTCTTCTTGCACTATCCTCACACTTCACAGCCCCTCCTCTTTTTATTTTTTTAAATAATTTAGTTAATTATTTATTATTATTATTATTTCACATGCATTTTGCAAAAGAAAGACAGAGAGAGAGGGAGAGTAAGAAGGCATGCTGCCAGGTCTGGGACTTGAACCACAGTCAGCCAGGTGGGAATTCTAATGCCTTAACCACCACACTGCCTGCTAGTCCCAGCCCCCTCCTCTTAGATTTCTTGTTCTTATTTTTGTTTTTCCTAAGTGTTTTGTTGTGTTCACTAAGCAGAACACTGTAAATGCCAAACTCAGGACTTTAGAAAAAACTGAAATCCCCTTTGTATTTTTAACATGTTTAACATAATCATAGCAATCAAGAGCTGAAAGTTACATACCTAGTTTCTTTGGGACTGAACTCCTGGTGTTAAAATTGAGAGTACCTCCTCTTAAGAGTGACCCAGTTGGGCAACAGTTATTTTACCATTATGTTATCAACTCTTCATTTTATAAGATAAATAAAAGCCTGCAAATTTTAAAAATCTTGATCACCACGCTGAGTCAGAACTCCTGGAAATGGAGAGGATCATTAAAAATGGAGATACGGGGCCAGCAGGTGGTGTGGTGGTTAAGGTGTTGAACTCTCACATGGTCAACCACAGTTTGAGTCCCAGACTTGGTGGCTTGCTTTCTCACTTTCCCTTTCTCTGTTTCTCTGGCAAGCTCACATGCTTTATAGCAAATTAAAAAACAACAACAACAATAATAAATAAAATTAAATAAGTAATTCTTAATAAAAACAACACAGAGACATAGTTGGGGTCAGCAGGTGACGTGGTGGTTAAGGTGCTGGACTACCATGTGGTTTGAGTCCCAGATCTGGCTTGAAAATCACACTGGGTGTGATTTTGTGCATGTGTGCCAAAAATCCTGGAAGGAGGATGGAGGAGAAAGGATTGCAGGGCGGTCATTCTCCTGGGGAGTGAGGGTGACTTTTCACTTCCCCTCTTTCTCTCTCTGGGAAGCACATGTGCCTTATGGCAAAAACCTAAAATAAAAGAAAAGAGAGACCTAAGAGTGAGTGGTATGAATGACGATTGAATCTAGAATGGATTGGGAAGAAAATAAAGCCAGAAAGTGGTTGAAAGATTGGGAGAAGTAGAAGAGGAAGGGAACATGCAAAGGATTAGAGAAATAACAGGAAGATTAAGAGTCATAGAATTAGAGAACTGAGAGGATAGGAAGCTGTGGTCAGAGACTGGCATGTGGAATTCATGATTTCAGAGGTGGGCGACCTGGGTTGTGGGGTCCTCAGCAGG
>NW_006159570.1:344572-354468 GCF_000334495.1 Tupaia belangeri chinensis
GATCCATTCATTAAAAGATTAACTGAAGAGAGTTTAATAAAGGAACTCTATAAAGAGGTATGGGAAAACTAAAACAAGTAACAACAAAAAGGGATGGTGATACACCTAGGAAATAGCAGTGGTGGAACGTCAAGGCATTATTATCTCAGAGAAGCCAAGGAGAGGAATTGGCAGAATCTTACAAGTGTGGTAGCCAAGGGAGAGGGACTGCTCTTAGGCACTCTGGCCATAAGCAGATGAAGCTATTGCCAACACCTTGATTACAAAAGACTGTGTAGGGAGAGAATTGTTGTTTCCTCCTGCACTTGCATCTCCTGACATTGGACTTCTATTGGTTAAACCTAAATTGATGGCAGAAAGAACTAGAAAAACACAGGAAAGATCTGATAAAGCAAACAGAAACTAATCAGTACTTTGAAGCATTGTGAAAAACAGAGTTGTAGCAATTATTGATATTGACTTTATTCATTAGGATAGTGAGCCATGGGGAAAAGATATATTCTTTCTGAGAAGTTTATACATATTAACTGTCATTCTGAAGAACTATAATATATGATAACTGATTCTTAGATTTTTTTAAAAAATTATTTAATTTTATTATTATTGATAATAATTTTATCAAAGAGACAGAGGAGAGAGAGAGTGAGAGAGAAGGAGAAAGTGAGAAAGCAAGACAGGTCCAGGACTCGGTCGGTTATGTGGGAGTCCAGCACCTTAACCACCACACCACCTCCTGGCTCTGATTCTTAGAAAGATTACTAGGGGGTAACCTAAGAGTCTGGTGTCCTATAAAAAGGTAAACTAGTTTAGGTGTTACCTGTATTTTGAATTCCTATCATATACAAATATTAAATCTTTGTATGAGCCTTCTTAGAGTAACAGGGACTAGACATATATAATCCATCTTAAACAATTAGAAAACCAGGTAAAATATATGAAAAAGTGTTTTCAAACATGGTCAGCAGGCAGCTCAGGAGAGTGATCCTTAAGAGAAGGGAACAATGAGAGAAGTCCTGTGATTTCCACAATTTACTGCTTAGAAAAATTTCTAGCATGCATCCCAGGGAGGAGAACCCAAGTAGAGCCTGGATGATTTGCTGAATTGAGAAGGCTGAATTGGGAGGCCAAAGTGCATAAAATGTGCAGTTGAAAATAACAGAAAGGAAAAAGTTATAGACTGAGAAAGAATTTCAGAGATTTGCATAGAGATTCTCTCAAGTGTTTGCTTTTCTGAGCATGCATATGGGAAACCTATTCCAGGCTGGGGAAAGCATCATCGTATTGGGCGCCTGTGACATGTAACAGTACAAACTGGACAAAAATGGTGCAATTGCCAAGAGGGGGTAAATGACGTATACTCTTGTAAAGTTCTTAAAATCTGCATGAAATGATTCATATTATTTGAAACTAGATTGTGATAAGTACTGCAAATCCTCGATCAGCCACTAATAAAGACAAAGAGGTATAGTTAATAAACCAATACTGGAGATAGAAATGAAATAAGATAAATTCGGTGAATCTAAAGAAAGACAAAAAATGAATGAAAAACAAATGGGTCAGAAAGAAAATAAATATCAGTAAAGTGGATTTAAACACAACCATGTTAACAATGATATTAGCCATAAGTGGTGTATTCTAGCTTTATGAAATAAAGATATAAACCACATTATATAGAAGGAATATATATAATTAAAGCTTTTCTAGTAATCACACAAAGAGTAAAATTATGTGAGATTAATTTTAATTATTTAATTTTATTTAATTCAGGAGATTAAAAATCCGACCATTTTAATATGTAATCTTTACAAAAATTATTGATGAGCTGTTTTCTCTTTCATCTAAGAATATGTCTCAAAATCTTCTTTGCAGTTTATACTCAAAGAACATTGTGGGACCAACAGTTAGCGTAATGGCTATGTTGCTGAACTCCCATGTAGCCGACCACGGTTTGAGTCCCGGACCCAGTGGCTTAAACTCACGTCGAGCGTGTGTGCGTGCGTGCCCAAGATCCCAAAAGGAGAATGGAGGAGAAGGGATTGTGGTGTGCCCATCACCCCTGGGGGGCGATTTCTGTCTTTCTGTCTTTCTGTCTCTCTCTGTCTCGCTGGCAAGCTCACACGCCCTATAGCAAAAACCTCTCAAACCGCCCCCCCCCAAAAAAAAAAACAAAAAAAACCCAAAGGACATTGTAATTAGTCCTAGCTATTTTCCAGTGCTCATTGGTCATATGTGTCTAGTGACTACCAGATTGTACAGTGTAGGTTCAAATTCTCCTTTTACCAGTCTGATCATCATATTGGATAAAAGGCAAGACTAACTATAACTCATTTAAAATCTAAAGATACAGAGGAAATAAAAAGATATAAAATGATATTCCATGCAAATACTCATCAAAAAACCCCCAAAGTTGCTATATTAATATAAACATAGGTGTCAGGAAAAGAAGAATACCAGGAATAAACAGGGAAATTTCATAATGATGAAACGGAAAATTCATTAAGAGAACTTAACAAGTGCACATGTTAATGCATCTAATAAAACAGGTTCAAGGTAGATGAAGTGAATTTTAATAATGAAAGGAAAAGTAGACAAACCTGCAATTGTATTTGGAGATTTTAATAGGCCTCTTTGTTGATACAATAAGTAGACAGAAAAATCCGTAAGGGAAAGAAGACTAAACAACACTATCTGCCCAGTTGACCTACCTGACATTTATGGAACAATTCACTCAACCCAGCAGAATGAATTGTTCTTTTTTCCAAGTGTATGCAGAATATTCACCAAGGTAGACCATACTGTGGGCCATAAGCCAAATCTCAGTAAATTAAAAAAAAATTAAAAGCATTTAAAGTATATTCTCTAGTCACGATGGTTTTAAATTAGAAACCCCCCCCCCCAGAAAGATAGCTATTTAGAGAATTTTGAAATATTTAGAAATTAAAGTACTTAAAAAATGGGTCAAAAGAAAAAATTACAAAGAAAATAGGAAATTTTGAACTGAATAAAAATGAAGACATAGTATATCAAAACATGTGGGATGAGGGACCAGCAGTTGGCCTAATGGCTATGTCTCTGGACTCCCATGTAGTCAACCATGGTTCGAGTCCCAGACCTGGTAGCTTAAACTCATGCAGGCTGTGTGTGAGTGTGTGTGTGTCCAAGATCCCAAGAGGAGAATGGAGGAGAAGGGATTGCGGCATGGCCATTCTCCTGGGGAGTGATTTCTCGCTTTCTGTCTCTGTCTCTCTCTGTCTTTCTGGCGAGCACATGTGTCCTGCAGCAAAAACCTCTCCCCCCCCAAAAAAAAACCCCAAATGCCTATCAGCTGGCAAATGAATTAACTCATTGTACTATGTCCACACACTGGAATACTATTCAAAAATAAAAAGCAAGAAACTGCTGATACTTATAATAATATAGATAAATGTTTAAAAAATAATTATTTATTTAATTTTTATTTATTCATTCATTTATTTTTATTTGACCAGAGAGAAACACACACACACACACACACACACACACACACACACACAGAGAGAGAGAGAGAGCGCAAGTGAGAAAGCAAGCCACCAGGTCCAGAACTTGAACTGTGGTCAGCCATGTGGGAGTATCCAGCGTCTTAACCACAATACCACCTGCTGGCCCCAATAATATAGATAAATCTTAAAAACATTATGCTAAACAAACACAGCAGTTGCAAAATTCCACTTTTTTTGATTACATTGTATGAAATATGAGCTAGTAAGAGAATACAAAAAGCAAAACTAATCAGAAAAACTGGAAAGAGAAAGTAGATTGGTGGTTTTCAGGACCCGGGGGTTAGGGATAGGGGTCGATAGCAAAGGGGTAGGGACCAATTTTAGGTGATGAAAATATCCTGTATCATGATTATTAGGGTGGGTACATGACTGCATACATTTTGAATTATTCACTTAAAGCTAGAAAATTTTATTGTATGTAAATTGTACTTTCTTAATAAAAGTTTAAAGAAAGAGAAAACTGAACTATAAATGATGTTTTATTGGTTAGTCCTTAAAAATTGCATGTTTTTTCTTTTTTTAAAGAGTTTTTTTTTTGCCTTAGGGCACATGTGCTTGCTGGGGAGAGACAGAGACAGAGAGAGTGAGGGGGAGAGTGAGAAATCACCCCTTGTGGGGAATGGCCACAGATCCTTCTCCTCTATTCTCCTCTCAGGATCTTGGCATTCACACACATGTACCTGGCATGAGTTTTAAACCACCAGGTCTGAAACTTGAAACGTGCCTAACCATGTGGGAGTCCAGCAATGTAACTGCTATGCCATCTACTGGTCCCTACCTGCTTATTTTTTTATTTTAATTTTTAATTTTTTTTTGAGAGATTTTCACTATAGGGCATGTGCATTCGCTAGACAGACAGAGAGAGACAGAGAGACAGAAAGTGAGAAATCACCCCCCGGGGGGGATGGTCATGCCGCAATCCCTTCTCCTCCATTCTCCTCTCGGGATCTTGGGCACGCACACACACACGCCCGGCGTGAGTTTTAAGCCACCGGGTCCGGGACGCGAATCGCAGTCGACTACGTGGGAGTCCAGCGACATAGCCATTACGCTAACTGCTGGTTCCCTTTATAGAATTTTTTATTTAACTTTGTTTGTTTATTTATTTATTTTTTAAATTTGACCAGAGAGGGACAGACAGAGAGAGAAAAAGAGGAGAGAGAGAGAGAGAGGAAGCCATCAGGTCTGGGACTCGAATTGCAGTTGGCCATATGGGAGTCCAGCGCTCTTAACCACCATGCCACCTGCTGACCTCTCTACCTGCTTATTTTAAAAGGAAAAAGTCAAACAGAACAAAAATATATAAAATGAAAAATGTTTTTTCCCCTTCAGATTCCCACTTCTGGGAACATCTTAAAGAAAACAATTTCTTAGGTAAGTTTCTAAAAATTTTCTTTGTATAGATGAAAATTGACCAGTCATGCCTACGTATTATATATTTTTAAATTCTTTTTTTGGTAAGTGGATTCACATTCTATGATTTCAAAAGACTCTTGGACACTGAAATAGGGAGCTTTTCTTATTCTTTCCTCTCACTGGTTACATATTCTATTGAGTAGATTATTCTTTTTTGTTTTTTTTGGAGAGGGTTTCGCTCTAGGGCGCGTGCGCTCGCCAGACAGACAGAGACACAGAGACAGAAAGCGAGAAATCACCTCCCAGGGGGGATGGTCACACTGCAATCCCTTCTCCTCCATTCTCCTCTCGGGATCTTGGGCACGCACGCACACATGCCTGGCGTGAGTTTTAAGCCACCGGGTCCGGGACGCGAACTGCGGTCGACTACGTGGGAGTCCAGCGACACAGCCATTACGCTAACTGCTGGTTCCCTTGAGTAGATTATTCTGATTCAGAGAGCCATTGCTCTACTGCTAGCCACTAAGATTATATCCTTGTTTTGTTAGAATCAAAAAAAATGCTGCAATGTATACTCATAGGAATATATTTTGTATCTTTTACTTGTTCTTCTGTAAGATAGAACTGAATCTGTAGGGTCATTTATATGCAAATTTAAAATTTTAGTAACCCTAGTCAAACTACATTTACCAAAATGTACTCATTCAGGTCAATAATACCCGTTTCCTTGTGTCCCTAATGATTTGAGGAATTACCAAAGTTTTAAATTTTCAACAATTTGAAAGTCAAGAAAATACTGCCTTCTTATTTCCCCTAAATGTTAGAAACAAATTAGAGCACTGTTATGAGGACTGTCTGTGATCATCAGACTCCAGAACAGACATCTCTGTGTCCTAGAATCCCGAACTTCTGAGAAAGACCTGCATGATTTGGATGTGCACAGCTGCGGAAAGAATCACCTATCTTTTTTTTTTTAAGGAATCCATCCTCTTTTCCTTTCATGATCATATTGCAATATGTTTTTGTGTCCTAGAATCCCGAACTTCTGAGAAAGACCTGCATGATTTGGATGTGCACAGCTGCGGAAAGAATCACCTATCTTTATTTTTTTTAAGGAATCCATCCTCTTTTCCTTTCATGATCATATTGCAATATGTTTTCTGTTTTCTGTATAGATCTACCACTTTAGAACTTCCAGAAGTAGACTATATATCCACGTGTCTCTTAGAGTTCATGCATTCAGTCTCTTCTTTCAAATGCTTTGACTCTCTTCGCTGTTCCCCTCCCCCATGGGTATTTAATCATGTCTACAACAAACCAGCATTACATGTGATTCCCCTAGTAATGCCATATGGTTTCCCTGGATGGGGATAGATGGAGGAATTTATTGACTTTGATCATTGCACTATAACAAATACAATTATGGCATGGGAAATTGCCTACTAGAGTTCAAGAGAAAACGGGGTAACCCCCTCCTTTGGATGATTCGTGTGTCCGAATGAATCAGGAGGCTTTCCCCAGATCCCTTTCTCTTTCATATGTAATCATGGAGATGATGTGCCCATATGCATTACTGGTGAAGGATTTCTCTCCACCCCCATTGCCAATCAAATAATCACTCCTTTAAAACAGAGGGAATGATTTAGCAGTTGAAGTGTTGGCTTTGAAACACTTAAACTTGGTGGCATCTTTCAAAGTTTCATCAGGATTGACTTAATCTTTCATTCTGGAAATATCACAACCACATGGAACCCTAAACCATTACAGAAGAGCTGTTTTTGTAAGAAATCCCAAACTTTGGGGCCCCATTTTCTCTCATACTTGAATAAACAAAGCACGTTTCCTAAACTGTGGCCTTATTATACAAATTAATAACCTAAAATTCTAACCTTGGTTATCCCGGGTAGGCTTTTAGAATTTTAAACAGGGAATATCAGCTGAATAATTAGTCCAGTTTTTAACGTGTGATGCCATATGTGTTTTCATACATCCAGAATGCCCTTATTCTTTTACAGTTGTCCCTAGGAGTACATAGGTCACTTCTTAAATCTTATTTATTTATTTTTTTAGGTAAACTATCTATGAGTGTTGCTTTTTAAAGCCCTAGCCTTCTGCTTACTGTTTGTTCTTTAAAAAGAAAAAAAGAGAGAAGCTAAGTAAGTATCAAAGCAGGACATCCAGTTGGAATTAGTGCTTTACGTGCTGTTTCTGAGGAAGGGAACTGTCAAGGAGTTAGTTGGATGTCCCCTTGGCCTTGGCCTGGGCTCTCTGAGGACTGTCACTATTGTGACTCGCAGCCTTGGTCAAATAATAAAGAACAGAGGAGGTCTCCTGAGCCCACAAAGCAATGTTATGTGTAACACAGTGTCTCAGGAAGGCGCTTAGAGGTGGAAGCAAGGGGTCAAAGCAAAGGGCACTGGAGTACAAGGAAATGCTTTTGTGTGGGAGACACAACCTGCTGTGTGACTACCAGGCTCTCTCGGGAGGAGAATCAACCACATTTGTTCTCACACTTGGTGGGTTGGGAAGGGTCCCCATGGGTGTGTAGTCCGTAAGGTAGCTGGGTCACTGAGAAACCCAGGAGTCCACTTAGCCCAGACCTGAACTAAAAACCTTTAATGAAATATTAAAAGCACAGCAGCAAGGCCCTTTCTTTCAGGCTTCATTAAATAGCAACAGTTCTGTGCCTCTTGGCTGCCCCGAGGCTTTGGCCCCTGTGGTCCCAGGAGTCTGGCATCTTGCGAGGTGGGGGAGCCACTGGACGATCACTCTTTGCACTCCCACTCAGTGGCTGTCATCCTGGCCCCCTGGACCCCGGGTGGTTTCTCATGTGTTTTTCATCTGTGCGACCCTGCTTGTGTTCCTGCTGTCTGGTGAGCCTGTGGCAAATAATCCCAGCCTCAGGAACAAAGAGGGTTCTGATAAGTGTCTCTTCGGCAGCTGATCTCTATTAAACAATACATGCCTTTTCTTTCTTTTTTTTTTTCTCCCTAACATTGCGCTGGTTGCCAATGGTACTGTGTCCTTCTTGTCCAACCGCCACTAAGGAATGGGATCCTTGTGAGTTTTCTTTATAAAGCAGCCAGTAGGTCTCAACGAGATTTCTTTCTTGACATTAATCACCATCCTGTTGAGAGTCCTCTGCAGACCATTTTAATTGACCAGAACCAAATCTAGTTGTTTGATCATAAAAAATGTATGCTATTACTTTGGTTTTCCTTTGCACACTTTGTAGAGTTGAAGATTAAACATACAAACTCCCTGTTACTAAGGCATAGTAAGCCAAGTAATTTCGAATGCTTTCTTAACCTTAAACATTGGATGGAATTTCAGACATTATGATGAAAATATTCTCTGTGCTAAGGGAGAATCCTATGGCTCTTTCACTTTTCTCTTATATAACCAACGTTGACAAAGCCTAGACGAATGGCCAAGGGCTCTGTTTACCTGGTATGCAAACTCAGACAAACTTTTGAACTGCTCAGAGGGCTCAGCCTTCTCATCTGTAAAAGGAATAAAAATATCACGTGTATTTTTGATACATGACAACTTAATGAAATAATCCATACATGAGGACCAGCATACAGTAAAAAATAATGTTAGCCAAAAAAGTTTTCTAAGTACAAAGTATATAGAAATGTCATAGTTGGCTATAAGCCTTTGATTAAAATAACTGTGTAAGTTAGTTCTCATTCCCACTATACAAGATGGCAGGTGAAAAAGCTGTGAAGCTGGACACTAAGGAGAAGAAACCTGAAGCTAAGAAGGCTGATGCCAGTGGCAAGGTTAAAAAAGGTGACCCAAGGCGAAAAGGCCTAAGAAGGGGAAGGCCCATTGCAGCTGAAACCCAGTCCTGATCTGGGGCATCGGCAGATACTCCCAATCTGCCATTTATAAGAAGAAATATTCGGCCACTAAATCAAGGATTGAAAAGTAAAAGGAGAAGCTTCTTGCCACTGTCACAAATAAGAATGGAGGTACCCAAGTGGTTGAACTTAGCAAAATGCCTATGTATTCTCCAACTGAAGATGTGCATCAAAAGCTGTTGAGCCATGGCAAAGAACCCTTCAGTCAGCATGGGAGAAAACTGAGAACTAGCATTACTCCTGGGACCATTTCGGTCATCCTTACTGGATGCCACAGAGGCAAGAGAGTGGTTTTCCTGAAGCAGCTGAGCAGTGGCTTGCTACTTGTGACTGGAACTCTGGTCTTAATCAAGTTCCATTGCATAGAACACACCAGAAATTTGCCATCACCACCTCCACAAAAATTAATATTAGCAAAGTAAAAATCCAAAAACACCTCATTGATGCTTATTTCGAGAAAAAGCAACTGCAGAAGCCCAGACACCAGGAAGGTAAGATCTTCAACACAGAGAAGGAGAAATATGAGATTACAGAGCAGTGCCAGGTAGATCAGAAAGCTGCGAACTTGAACATTTTAGCAAAAATCAAACTTTTTCTCAGTTTCAGGGTTACCGGTGATCCATATTTGCCTTTACAAATGGAGTTTATCCTCCCCAATTGGTGTTCTAATTTTTTTTTTTTACCAAGAATCTAATTAAATGCTCATTAAAAAAAACTATATAAAATTAAGCTTTAAAAAATTACAGAAGGAGAACTTAGATTTTTGT
Organism: Tupaia belangeri chinensis; assembly: GCF_000334495.1. Lineage (NCBI taxonomy): Eukaryota > Metazoa > Chordata > Mammalia > Scandentia > Tupaiidae > Tupaia > Tupaia belangeri. The sequence goes on from NW_006159570.1 coordinate 354,101, forward strand.
GCCGTCCATTAGGTAGATTGTGTGGCTATGCTAGATAAAACACTCTTTTTTCTTATTTTCTCCTTTCCTTCCTACCTGGCCTCGGTATGTCTAGTATTTACTCAGCAGGAGAAACAAGAGAAGAACATATGACTGTTTTTTGTTTTTTACTTCCTCTTCTGAGTCCATGCCTCCTACGCATATACTGCTCATAGCACTTACTGAATTGTGTTGTGATTATTCATTTACCTGAATGACCCACTAGGATGGAAGATTTTTAGAAAAGAATGCTCTATTTAATTTGATCTATTATTTAAAAATTTGCTACAGAGCATGTCTGCTCACCAGAAAGAGAGAGAGAGAGAGAGAGAGAGAGAGGGAGAGAGAGA
>NW_006159570.1:354587-356429 GCF_000334495.1 Tupaia belangeri chinensis
TTTTTGCAGAGATTTTTGCTATAAGGCACATGTATTTGCTGGAGAGACAGAGAGATGGAAAGCAAGAAATCATGCTCCTCCCCTCCCCTCCAGGGGGTGATGGCCATGCCACAATCCCTTCTCCTCCATTCTTCTCATGTGATTTTGGGCATGCAAATACATGTACCCAGCGTGATTTTCAAGCTGCCAGATCTGGAACTTAAACTGCTGTCAGCCATGTGGGAGTCCAGTGCCTTAACCACTGTGTTACCTGCTGGTCCCAATGTTTAGTAAGTTGTAATAAGAAAAATAATGACATCTCTCAGAAGAGAAGACTTTATCCTGGTATTGTCAACAAATCCTATAAATAATAGTAGGGAAAAAACACATTTTATGTGCTTATTCATTGCATCCATCCATCCATCCATCCATCCATCCATCTATCCATCCATCCACTCATCTAGGTGCTAGGTACAGTAGTGAGTATAGTGAGTTGGGAAGGGGACAAGATTAAGCTGTAGTGGTTGAATATAAAGTGGAAAAAGTATAGTCTTGATAGTGGTACTTGGGATCTGGTGGGTTGGGAAGAAGGGGAAAGACTGTTATTGGCCTCAACCTTGTTGTTGCTTGGTTCTAGTGAAACCCAAGACTGGGAATGTCTCTCAGAAAATGGACTCAATTTATAGAATAGTTCCTTAATAGAACCATTGGGGATTTATTAATATTCTCATGTAAATGTTTCTTCTTTATATATGAGTTGCAGCATCCCTAATTGGCCCATATTTTTTAAAAATGATAAGGAGCAACTATGGTAAATAATTGCTGCTTTTCAAACTTGTACATCTAAATACAATAGGAGGTTCAGTGACTTGAGGTTCTTTATAGCACCAAGGGCCTGTACTTGTAAGGAGTCTCTTAAGTTAGACCTGCACAGAAATAAATTAAAATTTAGACTTTTAATGAATGGAGTCTATTAGTTCTCTAATGAGAAAATCACCTGAATAGACATTTATTCTCTATGGTAATCTATAGAAAATATCTTTATTTATTAAGTACTTGAGTATATTTATTTTCACTACATAATTTCTTGTGCATGATTTATATTCAGTGAAACATATATTATTAACATTATAGTGTTTGTTCTAATATTTAGAGCCTTGAATTCATAATTTACCAGTTTTAGGTATATTTAATTCATTTAACTGCTTAGGACCTCCACTTCCTCATCTGGAATGTGTCTGAGGTTGCCTACACCTCTGGGTTTCCTGATTACCTGGAAATGTGAGTTCTTGTGTTTCACTTTTGGTTTAGCTACATTCAAAATGGAAAGAATTGTATATGCTAAAGAAAGTAAGAGGACTGGACCAAGGCAAATAATCCAAGGGGGATCACATTATGTCTACAAGGCTCTAGCATGGTGTCCTTAACAATTTAGATTCTCCATGCCTACAAACTCAAGATAAGGCAACTATTGTGTCTACTTTTTGATTTTCATGGGCCATCTGTAGACAAGAACACCTTTTTTCCCTCTGCACATAGCTCCTGACCTTTCCTCTTAGAAATCATTCTTAGCAATATTCCCACATGTTCACTGCCATCTAGGTCTTTGTAGTGAGATTTCCTTGAGATCTTCATATTCACTGAAAGAACAAAGTCATGCCCTGAAGATGCTACTGCTCTGCCTCCTGGTCAGGACAGGATGCTTGCTTCCTTCTAAGTGCAAATCTTGGCCTTTACCTGTGAACCCAGTTACTTCTAAAGGCTCTGGACACCATCTGCTAAATTGCTTCAGTACTTTTAATGCAAGTAGTCATAGCCTTTCGAATTCTACTCCATTTCAAATAGAGTCTTTTTTTTTTTTTT
>NW_006159570.1:362173-363777 GCF_000334495.1 Tupaia belangeri chinensis
CATTTCGGTCATCCTTACTGGATGCCACAGAGGCAAGAGAGTGGTTTTCCTGAAGCAGCTGAGCAGTGGCTTGCTACTTGTGACTGGAACTCTGGTCTTAATCAAGTTCCATTGCATAGAACACACCAGAAATTTGCCATCACCACCTCCACAAAAATTAATATTAGCAAAGTAAAAATCCAAAAACACCTCATTGATGCTTATTTCGAGAAAAAGCAACTGCAGAAGCCCAGACACCAGGAAGGTAAGATCTTCAACACAGAGAAGGAGAAATATGAGATTACAGAGCAGTGCCAGGTAGATCAGAAAGCTGCGAACTTGAACATTTTAGCAAAAATCAAACTTTTTCTCAGTTTCAGGGTTACCGGTGATCCATATTTGCCTTTACAAATGGAGTTTATCCTCCCCAATTGGTGTTCTAATTTTTTTTTTTTACCAAGAATCTAATTAAATGCTCATTAAAAAAAACTATATAAAATTAAGCTTTAAAAAATTACAGAAGGAGAACTTAGATTTTTGTGCCGTCCATTAGGTAGATTGTGTGGCTATGCTAGATAAAACACTCTTTTTTCTTATTTTCTCCTTTCCTTCCTACCTGGCCTCGGTATGTCTAGTATTTACTCAGCAGGAGAAACAAGAGAAGAACATATGATATATAAAATCAAGCTTTAAAAAATTACAGAAGGAGAACTTACATTTTTGTGCCGTCCATTAGGTAGATTGTGTGGCTATGCTAGATAAAACACTCTTTTTTCTTATTTTCTCCTTTCCTTCCTACCTGGCCTCGGTATGTCTAGTATTTACTCAGCAGGAGAAACAAGAGAAGAACATATGACTGTTTTTTGTTTTTTACTTCCTCTTCTGAGTCCATGCCTCCTACGCATATACTGCTCATAGCACTTACTGAATTGTGTTGTGATTATTCATTTACCTGAATGACCCACTAGGATGGAAGATTTTTAGAAAAGAATGCTCTATTTAATTTGATCTATTATTTAAAAATTTGCTACAGGGCATGTCTGCTCACCAGAAAGAGAGAGAGAGAGAAAGAGAGAGAGAAAAGGAAAGTGAGAAAGCAATCTACCAGGTCTGGGACTTGAACTGCTGTTGGCCATGTGGGAGTCCACCGCCTCAACTACCACACCATCTGCTAGCCCCAGGATGGGAGTTTTTTTTTTTTTTCTTTTTTTGAGAGATTTTTGCTATAAGGCACATGTATTTGCTGGAGAGACAGAGAGATGGAAAGCAAGAAATCATGCACCTCCCCTCCCCTCCAGGGGGTGATGGCCATGCCACAATCCCTTCTCCTCCATTCTTCTCATGTGATTTTGGGCACACACACACACACACACACACACACCCAGCATGAGTTTCAAGCTGCAAGGTCTGGGACTCACACCATGGTCGGCCATGTGGGAGTACAGGAACATAACCACTCTGCCATCTGCTGGCCCCAGGATGGGAGATTTTTGAGGGCAGAGGCTGTTTCTTATGTAACTTCATATCTTAAGTACATTTCATAGTACTTGGCGCACAGTGCCTTGGTGGGTCCTGAATAAGTTTAACATATTTTTCTTTTCTTTCTTTCTTTTTTTTTTTTTTTT
>NW_006159570.1:363821-373281 GCF_000334495.1 Tupaia belangeri chinensis
GACAGAGAGAGACAGAGAGACAGAAAATGAGAAATCACCCCCTGGGGCAATGGCCAGGTTGTAAGCCCCTCTCCTCCATTCTCCTCTCAGGATCTTGGGCATGCACGCACACACACCTGGTGTGAGTTTAAGCCACTGGGTCCGGGACTCAAACTGCGGTCGAGGACATGGGAATCCAGTCACATAGCCATTATACCAACTGCTGGTCCCAAGTTTCATGTATTTTTAAAGACTTTCTGCCAGTTTATAGCAATGCTTAACTATTATTAACTACAACTGAAAAGCAATTTTAGAAACCATAAAATGTTTTTGTATTGAAACAATATTATTACAGTGACAAATATATTTTAACTATAAATAATTAAAAATCGTTTTATAGGGTCATCTGGGAAGTCATGACACATTTTTGCCTAGAAAAACAGAAAAATACGTCATGACCTTCCCACCGATCTAATAAAATTTAGAAATATTTTAAATACATTGAAAAACTCAGAAAATAAAATATTAGATGCTTGTGTATCTATCAACAAAAAGAAATAAGTACAAATATTTTGTTTTTACTCTTTCTCTGCCTCTATAAAAATATGTTAAAGACTCAGCAACTCCCCCCACCCTTCTCCCCTACCTTCCCGTGATTTCTTCCTTTCTCCCTTCATCTCTGGAAGTAACTACCTTGCTGAAACAGTATGTATTCTGTCTACAGGAAAAGTACAAAACCATCAGAAATGTGTTACTTTTCAAATCAACTGTGGTCTAGAGGTTAAGGAAACAATCCCACATGTCCAATTGCAGTTCAAGTCCTGGCCAGGTGGCTTGAGAAGCATGCTGGGTGTGTGTATGTGTGTATGTGTGCCCAGACTCTGACAAAATGGAAAAATGGAAGAGAAAAGATTTTGGTGTGATCATGCCCAACTGGTGGTGCTCATTCTTCCTGTCTCTCTCTCTCTCTTTCTGTTTCTTTGCCTCTGTGGTGAGTGGACATGCCCTCTGGGAATTAAAAAATAAAGTAAAATAGAATTTTTAAATTATAATTTCTTTCTTTTCTTTCTTTTTCTTTTTGGGTAACATGCTCTTTTCTTTTAACCCAAAAGACCATGCCATCTAGGACAGGGAGAAGTGTTACAGCATGTCTTACATAGAAGGCCTGGCTGGGGAAGGATATGGTATTAGACATAACTATTCCATCACTTTTGTTGCTTATTAAAAAGATGTGACCTAGGAATTGAGACGCCTTGCATTTTTGGTTTTAAAACTACAAACCGTGTATCCAAGCACCACACACTTCAATGTTCACAGTCCATTTTATTCCTGAAAATAGCCACTAATCTCTTTGTCAAAGGAGAAAAAGAATTTTTCTATTTAAAGAAAAAAATATTAATTTTGCTTATTTTCCACTTTGCCCTTACTCTGCGCATGGAATACAGCAGATCTCCCCCAGGATATTGTTCATTTTACACAAGTTTTTACTCCCCAGATTTGACTTTTTAATTTATTGTTATCTACTTTATTTTCAATAGCCAGAGAGTGCATGCCTTCACCAGAGAGACACAGAGGGAGGTGGAGGACGCACCTTGCAAATGGCGTGTGGTCATACGACAATCTTTTCTCTGGTTCTTCAACCTGTCAAGATTTTGGGCATGCAGGCACACTTGCCTGGCATGTTTTTTAAGCCACCAGAGCCAGGATATGAACCTTGGTTGTCCATGTGGGATCTGGCTCCCTTAACCACTAGGCTATAGCACCAGCTCTCGAGTTTTTAAAATTGAAGTTTAATTCACTTATGATGAAATTCACTTTTTTTTTTCTTTTTAAGAGCCATTTTTGCTATAGGGCACGTGCACTTGCTGAAGAGACAGAGAGGGACAGAGACACAGAAAGAGAATAATCGCCTCCCTCCTCCCCCCAGCCATGTTGCAATCCCTTCTCCTCCAGTCTCCTTTTGGGATTTTGGGCATGCATGCACACATATCAGGCGTGAGTTTTAAGCCGCCGGGTCCGGGACTCGACTATGTGGGAGTCCAGCAATGTAACCATTTCACCATCTAATGTTCCTGAAAATCACATTTTTTAAAAAAAGAATTTTGTATTTAACTTTATTTATTCACTTATCTTATTTTAATTCGACCAGAGAGAGAGAGAGAGAGAGACAGACAGAAAGAGACAGAAAGCAAGAAAGCAAGCTACCAGGCCTGGGACTCAAACCATGGTCAGACATAGTCATCCCTAACTACCACACCACCTGCTGGCCTCTGAAAATCACTTTTTTAAAAGCATACAATTCAGTGAGCTTTAGTAAATCCATAAGGTTGTACAACTACCACCACTAATTCCAGCACATTTTCATTATCCTAAAAAAGAAAAAGAAAGCCCATGCCCATTAGCCCTCCCGCTTTCTCTCTTCCCCTAGTCTTACACAACCACTAATTTACTTTCTACTTCTACAGATGTGCCGTTTTTGGACATTTCATATAGTTGGAATGATATATGTGGCCTTCGGTGTCTGACTTCTTTTACTCAGCCTAATGTTTTTCGTCTCGTTCATGTTGTACTGTGCATCAGTATTTCATTCTTTTTTATGACTGAATAATAGTCCACTGTATGGGTATCACATTTTGCTTAACTTTTAGTCAGCTGGTGGACATTTGTGTTGTTTCTACTTTTTGGCTACTATAAATAATGTTATGAGCTGTACGGACAAGTTTTTGCATCACCGTATGTTTTCAGTTCTCTTTGGTATCGGATTGTCAATCATATTGTCAGCCTAGTTTAACTTTTGGAGGAACTGCCAAATTGTTTTCCAGAGTGGCTAGGCCAGTGTACATTCAAAACAGCAGTGTATGAAGGGTCCAGTTTCTCCACATCCTTGCCATTACTTGTTATCTTCCATCTTTTTATTACAGCCCTCTACTGGGTGTGGTTTTTTTCATTGTGGTTTTCATTTGCATTTTTTCCCCCCAATTGGGTGCTTGCACTTGCTGAAGAGAGACAGAAAGAGGGAAAATGAGAAATCAAGCCCCATTCCAGGGGCGATGGCCATGTTGCAATCCTTTCTCCTTCATTCCTCTCTCGGAATTTTGGACACACATGCACATGTGCCTGGTATGATTTTGAGCTGCTGGGTCTGGGACTTGAACCATTGTCAGCCATATGGGAGTCCAGTGCCTTAAGCACTGTGCTGTCTGCTGGTCCCTTGCTTTGCATTTTTCTAACGACTAATGATATTGAGCATCTTTTTATGTGCTTATTAGTCACTTGCAATTATTATTTGAAGAAACGTCTATTTAAATTCTTTGCTCATTTATTAATTGGGTTATTTATCTTAATTGGGTTATTTATCTTTTATTGTTGAGTTGTAAGAGTTCTTTATATATTCTAAAAATTAGATTCTTTTCAGGTATGTGATTCATAAATATTTTCTCCTATCTTGTTTATCTTTTTACTCTCTGATAGTGTCCTTTAAAAGAAAATTAAAAATAATTGACGTAGTCCTATTTATTTATTTTTTTATTTTGGTTGCTTGTGTTTTGGTGCTACATCTAGAAAACCATTGTCTAATCCAAGATTGTGAAGATTTTTTTCCCCCAGGAATTTGGTAATTTTAGCTCTTATATTTAGGTATTTGGCCCATTTTGAGTTAATTTTTGTATATGCTGAAGGATAGTCTTTTGCATGTGGATATCCAATTATCCCTGCACCATTTGTTGAAAGGCTATTCTTTCCCACATTGAATTGTTTAATTGTCAAAATCAATTTGACTATGAATGTATGGGTTCATTTCTGGCTCCCTCTAACATTCCAGTGATTTGAATGTCTATCCTTATTTCAATAGCTGGCAGTCTTATTACTGTAGCTTGTGGTAAACACTAGCTTTGAAACCGAGATGTGCAAGTCCTCCCTCTTGTTATTAATTTACTTTTATCAAGATTATTTTGGTTGTTCAAGTTCCTTAATTTTCATATGAGATTGGGATCAGCCTGTCAATTTTGGCAAGAAAGACAGTTGGGATTTTGACAAACTTTGTGTTGAATCTGTAGATCAATTAGGGAGTACTGCTATCTTAGCCACATTAAGTCTTCCAGTCCATGAATATGGAATGTCTTCTCATTTAATTAGGTCTTCTTTAATTTTTCTTAAGTGATGTTCTACATTTTTCATTGTGTGTGCTTACATTTCTTTTGTTAAATTTACTTCTAAGTGTTTTATTCTTTTTTATGACTTTGGAAATGGAGTTATTTTTAATTTCTTTTTTGTATTGCTTATTAGAAGTGTATAGATATACCATTGATTTGAGGCCAGCAAATAGTGTAGGAGTTAAGAACTACTGGATTCCCACATGGCCAACCATGGTTTGAGTCCTGGACCTGATGGTTTGAAAAACACATGTCTGTGTGTGCCCAAAATCTGGAGAGGAGATGGAGGAGAAGGGATTGCACATGACCATCCACTCAGGAGAGGTAATTTCTCACTTTCCCTCTTTGTCTCTCTCTGTTGTTCTCTCTCCAGCAAATATACATGCCCTAAGGGGGAAAAAATTAAAAAGAAAAAAAAAGGAATAATGAATGATTTTTAAAATAATCAATCTTATATCATGCAACTGGCTGAACTCATATCTTAGTTCTAACAGGATTTTGGTGTAGATCTCAGGATTTTCTATATAACAAAATCACATCATCTGGAAATAGAAATAATATTTGATATTTTAGATCTACTGGCACCCAGTAGCAACCTGGAAGTGGTTTTTGAACAGTATACATATATTACCTTAACTACTAACCCTATAAAATGATCTTCACTTAAAGAGACTGATGAGTTATTTGTCTAGCTTTCCCAAATAAAAAAATATCATGTAGTAAAATATTAAATTAAGAATTTTAATAAGAGGGGGCCAGCAGGTGATGTGGTGGTTAAGGCACTAGATTCCCACATGGCTGACTGCAGTTCAAGTCCCAGATCTGGTGGCTTGCTTTCTCACTTTCCCTTTCTCTCTCTCTCTGGTCAAATTAAAAAATAATAAAAAAAAAATGGGATTAAATAAATAAATAATTCTTTAAAAAATTTTAATAAGATATTGAAAAACCTTAAAGTAAAATTATATGAGAAAGACACACATATATGGTAGTGATGAATTACATATTCTTAATTAAAAATTTGAATTTTTAAAACATGAAGTGAGAGATCAAACTCAAACTAAATTGTATTTACGAGTTCTTCCAATCCAGCCATGTTATATCAAGAAGGGCTTTAACCTAAATTTTGTTTCAGTTATTATCACCTACTGATTTGATTTAATGGCTTTTTTTGGTTGCTTATTTGTTTTCAACAAAATTTAAGTAAGATTTTTGGAATGTGGGCTAACAAAAGTCAACTTATTTAAATTTAGAGATAAACTTTTCTACTGGAAAAAGACAAAAATGAAGAAAATAAATGTAGCAACAAGTTTTGAAGTAGTGTTAATTTTTATTTCAACCAATCTGGCTATGAATTCTCTCCCTTTCTTAAAATTCATTTTATTGTTGAGGCCAATAGGTGGGATGGTGGTTAAGGTGTTAAACTCCTATGTGGTTGACCATGGTTCGAGACTTGGACTCAGCAGCTTGAAAATCATGCTAGACATGTGTGTGCATGTCCAAAATCCTGAGAGGAAAATAGAGGAGAAGGGATTGAGACATGGCTATTCCCCTGGGAGGTGATTTCTCACTTTCCCTCTCATTTCTCTCTCTGGCAAGTGCACACATCCTACAGCCAAAAAACCTAAAAAAGAAAAGAAAAAATCCCTTTATTGTTTTCATTAATCTATGAAAGTCATCTGCTACAAATAAATGCATTAAAATTCACAATGATTTAAATATCAAATGCTTTTATCCCTGTTTATTTTCAGTCACTTAACTACAGTTATTGTCTGGGGATAGCTGAAGGTGTATCTCTTTTTGGTCTGTATGTTAAATAGCCTTGTCTTAGTCAAATCAGGCTGCTATAATAAAATACCAGAGTAAGTAGCTTAAACAACAGTCATTTATTTATTATTTTTTTCAGTCTGAAAATAGCCACTGTTTATTTACTGACCAGATTACAAAAACAAGCATGGTGGATACCTCAGTTCATCCTTCTAAGAAGTCTGTTGATCTGGTCTTCCCTATTGCCAGCATCTCCACTTTCTACAAAATGGGTGGTCTTTTTCTTCATTCCACCTCTTGGAGAAGATAATTTGAAGGGCCACAGGAAGTTATTTGTGTCTTTGAAGTGTTTTCCAACAGTAAAAATTTCATGAATCAGATCCTCCATGCAGACGATGCCAAATTTACCAAGAGATAGAGCAATCAAAGAATTATCTGTCAAAGTAATTTGCTTCTTATTGATTTTGTAATAACCACATTTGTAGATCAGTTCATTTACTGACTTCAGGTTCGGAAACCCCCATGCAATATATGGTTCCACAATTCTCAGCATGTAAATTGAGGCCTTGTTGAGTTTAACAAAGGTGCCATTGAAGATCTGGTGAAGACGAAGAAGCTGCAATACCTTTTGAACCTTTGGGTTCACTCCACTGATACCTCTGATCCTGATGACAACTGCCAATTTGGGTTCTGCAGGTACATAGAAGTTGCCAGCTTTTCCTGCCATCCTGGCCATGCGAATCTCAGTTCTGTACATCTGTCTGTATTCCTTATGATAGTGCTTAGCTTTTTCATAGAGAAACTTCCTCCTTGCCTTTCGGAGCATCTTTTGAGCAAACTTTTTTCTCAAGCGCTTGATCTTCAGCTCCACAAAATTCCTTCGCTTTTTCTTAAGTGTTTCTGGCACAGCAGGAACCTTTTTCTTGGTGGCTTCCACTGCAGCAGGAGCCTTTTCCTTGGTTTCTGATGCAGCAGGAACCTTCTGTTTTCTTCTCTTGAACGCCCTCCATGGTTCCAGCCGGAAAAGAGCCCATTCATTTCTTCTAGTGTAAAGGCTGGGAATTCCAAGATCAAGGTGCTGGCAGATTCAGTCCCTGATAAAGATCATCTTGCTGACTTGGAGTCAGTTACCTTCTAATAGTGTCCTTATCTGGCTGAGAGAAAGTGTTTTCTCTCCCTCTTCTTATAAGAACAATGATCTTACCATGCAGGCACCACCCTCGTAACCTCATGTAAACCTAATTGCCTTCCAGAGACCCCATCTTCAGATACCATGATGTAGGACTTTTGGGAGAGGACAGAAGCGTTCAGCCTATAACGGTCTCCTTCTTGAGAAGCATGTATTTAAAAGTCAGTCACATTCTTCGTGCATGGTTCATAGTTGTATTTTTTGTCTTTATATTTTTTCTTTATACTCTGTTTTTATTATTAAGATCATAATGTGGATTTAGATTTTCAAAGTTTACCAGTATCCTTACATTTCTTTGGTTTCATGAACTTGCAAGTTTGTCAAAGTGACTGATTTGACATATCGTCATTCTAATTGCAGTGATTGTAAGAATTTGGGAGAACAAGAAAGTCCAGTCAGTTTAGGACTTATTGAAACATTTGGCTGAGATTAAGGGCCTGGATAAATACAGGATTATCCTTCATTTATTCAGCAGATACTAAAAGAATTTCCACTGTGTTGCCAGGCACTGTTCAATAGTTAAAAAGAAAAAAATAACGAAATAAAGTCTCTGGCCTCATGGAGCTCATATTCTAGTGAAGGGAAAAAAAAAAAAACCTTTGGAAAAGGGCAAATAAATGTGTGTGCTCTATATTAAATTCTAAGAAGAAAAACAGATTAGGGAAATATTTAAATAGAATGTACAGCAAAGGAAAGCCTTTCTGATAAGAAATCATTGATCTCAGCCCAGCTCCATGGCCTGGTCGTTAAGGCAACTGGATCCTATTGACTGAGCCCTAATCCCAGTGGCTTAAGAAACACTCCAGGTCTGGGGACCAGCAGTTAGTATAATGGCTATGTCGCTGAACTCCCATGTAGCCGACCACAGTTTGAGTCCCAGACCTGGTAGCTTAAACTCACATCGGGTGCGTGTGCGTGTGTGCCCAAGATCCTGAGAGGAGAATGGAAGACGGGATTGTGGCACGGCCATGTCCCCTGGGGGGTGATTTCTCACTTTCTATCTTTCTCTGTCTTTCTGGTGAGTGCACGCGCCCTATAGCAAAAACCTCTCCAAAAAAGAAAAAAAAAATAAGGAAACAGTCCAGATCTCTCTCTCTCTCTCTCTGTGTGTGTGTGTGTATGTCCAAAATCCTGAAAGGAGGGAGGGAGAAAAGAGAAGGGACTGCCACATGACCATTCCATATGAGGGTTGCTTTCTGCTCTCCTCCTTTCTCTGTGAGTGTACATACCCTCTAGTAAAAAAAAAAAAGAAAAAGTCATTGATCTAGTGAAAAAAAAGTCATTGATCTAAATTATAAAGTACATATTGAGGTCCATGTACGTCTTGAGAAGGAAGAGCAAACTTTTGAGAAGTCTGCTGGATGAGTTTTAGGAGCAACAATGAGGCAGGTATGACCAGAAATGAGAAATGGAAGGGAAGAACCAGCAGGTGAGAGCAGAGGGTTAACAAGCCAGGCCCTTTAGAGTTTTGATGCCCTTGGAGCAGTTGGAGGTTTTCCGCAGAGCAGGAACAAGATCCAACTTAGGCTTTAAAAGGATCATGTGGGCTTTTGTGTGGAAAACACAAAGTGGAAAGACAGAAGTAGAAGCAAAGACACAAATTAAGAAACCATTTAATATTCGAAGCAAGTTATGGTGCTGCTTTGGGTAATGGTGGTATTAGGTTCTAGAAAATACCAAGTAGAGCTGACCCTCAGTCAACACAGATTTGAACTACATATTTTTCAATAAAAACATTGGAAAACACAGACTGTACTGAAAAAGTATTTTCTTTTCCTTGTGACTTTCTGCATAACATTTCCTTTTCTCTACTTTATTGTAATAATACAGTCTATAATACATATAATGTACAAAATATGTGACTTTTATTTGAAAGAGTTCTGGTCAACAGTAAACTATTAGTAATTAAGTTTTGGGGGAGTCAAAAGTTAACTGCAAAATTTTTAACCTTGTAAGGTAATTGGCACCCTTAAGCCCTGCTTTATTCAAGAGTCAACTGTATTGTAAATTTGAATTGTAAATCCTCTGAATTTGGGTTGGCGAAAGGAAAATGGAGCATCTAAGTGAGTTTTCTTATTTCCTTTTTTATTATGCATAAAATTTATGGGAACAATATAACTACTTACACTAAAATGAACTCTTTAGTATTCATCACCCAGATTAAGACGTAAAAATATGGCCAGTGTCTTAAAAGCCTTTGTGATCATCTCTGCAATTGCACTTTTCCCCCGCCTCCTTTATTTAACCATCATCCTGCCTTGTTTTGATCATCATCTTGTGCACCATCACAGATTTACAAGCAATATTTTCTCTCTACATAATATATTGCTTAGTTTCTGAAAACTCTGTAGGAAGCACAAATCTATTTGTGTAGGGA
>NW_006159570.1:373312-375920 GCF_000334495.1 Tupaia belangeri chinensis
GATGCGATAGAGGTTTCCTGAAACACATGAATGAACAATATGGTCACAATCTGGTGTTAGCTTTCCTGAAGGTTTAGAAGATCCCCATCTGGAGAAGTCAGGTAAGATCCTTGTTTATTTATTGAGAGAGATTTTTGCTATAGGGCACGTGTTCTCCAGAGAGACAGAACAAAACAGAGACAGAAAGCAAGAAATCACTCCCTGGGGGGATGGCCACATCATAATCCATTCTCCCTCATTTTCCTCCCAGGATTTTGGGGATGCACACATATTCGCCCAGCATGAGTTTTAAACATTTTGGACCCGGACTTGAACCGCAGTCAACTACATTGGAGTCCAGCGATGTAACCATTACTCCATCTGCTGGTCCCAAGATCTTGAGTGAAGTTTGAGAAACATCAGGTTGGCATACCTGAGAGGAGTCAGCAAGCATGACTGTGTTGTGGGTTAGGTACTAGATACCCAGCAGGAAAATGGTGGGGGAGTAAATTGCTTTTAATTTTCTTCTTCTAAGTTTACAACTGCTATAAACTTCAAAGCCTACACTGAGCTCTCAGGAATAAGGCAGCAGAATACTTAGTGAAGTGAACTGAACACCCTCAGCTGATCTAGGCTGCAGAGCATGGAGTGAATGAAGAGCAGTATCTTACACAGAAGGTAGTAAGAAAAGCCAAGTACTGATAGAAGCCTGGGCTGGCTCAACTGACATTCTCAACTCATGATCAAAAGGAGATGCAGGACCTGCTCATGGCCTAATGTTTAAGGGAGTCAGATCCCATCTGGCTGATTGCAGTTCAAACCCCAGCTCAGGTGACTTGAAAAACACGTGGGGCTTGTGTGTGTGCACACAAATCCCAACAGAATAGAAAAATGGAGGAAGAAGGATTGCAGTGTGACCACACACTGTTCTCCCTCTGTTTCTTTGTCTCTGACGAGAAAATACATCCTCTGGCAATTTAAGAAAAAAGAAAAAAAGAGATTCAATGGCATCAAGTGACTTGATAAAGTCCTCGATGTGGATCTGAATCTTGAGTTGTATTGTTCCAATCTTTTTTTTTTTTTTTTTTCTTGAGAGGGAGATTTTGTTATAGGGTAAATGTGCTCACTGAAGAGATAGAAAGACAGAAGGAGAGAAATTACCCAGACCCCTCAAGGGGGATAATCACTCTGTAATTCCTTCTCCCCCTTTCTCCTCTTGGGATTTTGGACACTCATGCACGCATGCTTGGCATGAGTTTCAAACTGCTATGTTTAAGAATCAAACCACAGCCAGCCACATTGGAGTCCAGTGCTTTAACTACTATGCCACCTGCTGGCTTCCTATTCTTCCAATCCTAAGTAACCATTTTCTTTCTTTCTTTTTTTTTTAAAAAGAATTATTTATTTAACTTTATTCATTCATTTAAAAATTTTTAAATTAATTTAATGTATTCATTCATTTATTTTTAATTTGATGAGAGAGAGAGAGAAAACAAGCCACTAGGTCCAGGCTTTGAACCACGGTCAGCCATGTGGGAGTGTCCAGCACCTTAACCACCATGCCATCTGCTTATCCCCTTTAAATTTCTTTTTAATTTGACTAGAGAAAGAGAGAGAGAGCAAGAGCATGAGAGAGAGAAAGAGAGAAAGAAAGAGAGAGAAACTGAGAAAGCAAGCCACCAAGTCCAGTACTCAAACCATGGTTGGCTATGTGGAAGTGTCCAGTGCCTCAGCCACCATGCCAACTGCTGGTCACCATAAATAACATTTTCTTTTTCTGATCATCCTGGAATCTCCATTCACTATCCTTTTTGGGAATTCCTTCTATTTTATTCTGTTCCCCGCACCCCATGTTTCTTGAAGCTGGGGCTTAAATCTACCATTATCATTCTTTTATATAGTCAATAATCATTTAGATTACCCAAATAGCTACTGTTTCTGATGCTCTTTTTTCTTCCTGTGCCTTTCTATCTGAGACCATTTCCTTTGTCTTGAATAGTACGTTTTGGAATTCTTATGATGTTTATCTACTAATGGTGATATTTTCAAATTCTTTTCTCCTTTTAAAGAATGTATTTTACCTGTATTCTGCATTAAGAATAAGCAGTCATTTTAAAAATGTTTGAAAACGTATTGGCCTTCACATGACTTTCTTTATTTCAGTTTTATTTGCTGTTCCTCTTTGGCCCTGTGTGAGTGCTTCTTTTGTCTCAGCCAATTCACATCCAGCCATTTGGCTCCCCTGAAAATGGGTACTGCAGCATCTTGTCATCATTTCCATCCTACATCCTCTTTCCTCACTGGCGTGCCCTGTTCCATGTGGAGAATCAGCCTCTCAGACTTCCATATTTTCTTGACCTTCTCTTTCTCTTCCTTTCTGACTTCATTTCATATTCTGCTCTTTAGTGGCCATGGTTTCCCCCCCTCAGACCATGGTTGGCACAGCTTTCTCAGATGCGCCCTTGGCTCCCTCCTTGACTGTCCCCCAAGTTCTCTTCCAGCTAAGCTGCACCCAGCTACACTGGATAAAGCACTTCCCAAAAGTGACCTGTCTGGAACTTCTGACTTAAGCACAATTTTCTACTTTTTTCCTTTTCCTTTTTCTTTTTTCTTTTTCTTTCTCTTTCCC
>NW_006159570.1:375946-381365 GCF_000334495.1 Tupaia belangeri chinensis
TTTTTTTTCTCTTCCTTTTTTTTTTTTTTTTTTTTTTTTGCCATAGGGCATGTGTGCTTGTTAGAGAGAGACAGAGAGAGACAGTGAGAGGGAAAGTGAGAAATAACCCCTTTGGGGGGAAGAGGTGGCCATGCCACAATCCCTTCTCCATTCTCCTCTCAGAATTTTAGGCATGCACTCACATATGCCGGAGTGATTTTCAAGCCACTAGGTCCAGGATTCAAACCATAATTGACCATGTAGGAGTCTAGCACCTTAACCACCATTACCAGCTTCCCTGAACAACTGCTATGCTATGCAAACAACTTTGGGGAGTTTATTCAAAAAATTAGGACTCCGGCCATGACCCACTTAATAGAAAAAAGGGACAGAGAAGAGTTTGGGGAGAATGAAGGAAGCGCCTTGACAATTATGAAGGCAGAAAAAAAAAAATTAAGGATTTCTTAGAATAAACTAAATAAAAGTCTCAGCACAACCTTGTTTAAGTAGATGTGAACTTTTTTCTCAACTATTTAAGCTAGTTTCAGGTGCTGAGGATTAAATTTTATGTTTTTTAAGTGTCACTAAAAAGAACCGAAAAAAAAGGAGAAAGAGCTGACTAATCAGATATAATTAGGCCTTACAGCTTTACTGAAACATTGAAACTAGAGAGTGAGTTGGTAAATAGAAAGGAATATCATCAAATAATTTTTACATTATTGCCAACGAAATAAAATGGATTTAAAACACATTGTTCAGAGTATGATTATAATAGTGAATCTTAGAATAGATCTGTCTGACTGATTAAATGCTTTTAAATTAAAAGCAAATTCCTTTTTGAGACAGCAGGCTATCAAGAAAGTATCTTTTGGAGCAGCAGAACAGGAGTTAGGCACTGGGTGGAGGGAGCCACATCCCACACGGCCTACCACAGTTTGGAGCCTGGCCCCAGCAGCTTGACAAACACGCTGGGCTCATGTGTATGCCTCAAGCCCTCACGGGGTAGAGAAATGGAGGAAAAAAGATTGTAGAATAACTGTGCTCCATTGGAGGAGGTCTCTGTCTCTTTCTCTCTCATGAGTGCACATGCCCTCTGGCCATAAGAAAAAGAAAAACGGGAAATGGCAAATAGCTTTCATAATAGTTGTGAAAGGAAGCTGTAACTCAAGCTGTGGCGCTGATTCTGTGTTTGCAGAAATTGCTTTATTCTGAGAACCTGAAGATAAGTATCACAGCGCAAAGAACAGCCAGACATTTTACTACATTTGGGTTAGTCTGCTTTAGAAGTTCATGCTGTTTTTCCAGGCTCATAAATGAAACAACATCTGCATATTTCATCCTGTTGTGATGAATTCTGAGAGGGGATATGGAAGTCAGCTCTGAATTTCCTTTTCTTTTGGTGTGTGTAAACTCAGTCTTTAATGTTATTGCCCTGTTGTTTGTGTGGTTTCCTTTCCTCTGTGTCAACTGCGTTCATATGGAGGGCTTTTTCCAAGATTACACATTTGCCTCATTGGTAGGATTTTTGAATTTTCATCTGCCAGACTCTTCACATCCAGACTGCCTAAAATGAACTGAAAACCTGATTATGTCCTGGGACCTCATCACTGTCAGAAAGTTAACGGAGAAATCGGGCTATGAAGATTAAATTGTGATGTGGAGGGAGAGAGAAGGGTACTGAGAGGCCATTGTGTCTTTTAATATTGAAGAGAAATTGTTTTCAACCAATGATCTCTGACTAGACAGAAAAGTCGGTGTCAGCGACTCTAAGTGTGGAGTTGCAAATTAAGTAAAGTGGGTGTGTTGAGGTATTCCTCTAGTCCAGAAAGCTGTCCCACTTCTGGAAACTGGTGATGGTCTGAGAAGCGGTGAGGTTAGCACTGCAGCTGGGAGGCTGAATCTGTGGGCTCCACGGAATGTGCAGAATGCGTTTGATCAGTTTCCCCACTTGGAGTCGAGGAAGGGAGCATACAAGGAATGTGATCCAAATAAGCTAAAAGGATGAGTCAAGCTCTGGGGGAGAAATCTTTGAATTTAGATTCTTAGAGAATTTCCCTGTTGCAGTCTTTTGTACAGAACACAGGTGACTTTTTTGGTAATTTTCAGTGTATGAAAAATATGCAGACTATTTTGGTGCTTCCACAAGCATTTGCAATCTCCTGTTATTCCCCTCCCTCCAACACTTCCAGGAATCTGACACCAGCTCTGCCTTTTGGGAATATAATATGGAAATGAGCGTGATGATGGTCTTAATGACCTCGTTGTATCCTTGACAACCAAGAGATGTGAGTCAAAAATGGCTTTGAGAAAGCAAGGATTGGAAAGCTCACTTTTTCTTTTGAAAAAACTTTGGTAGAAGCCTATTTATAAAGTTTATTGCTTTTCTTCTTGCTTTCTTCATGAGTTCCAGGACTCCACGGACAGTTTCCCTCACCACATTCCCAGGCAGTAACACAGACTGATGCCAAGAGTATCCTCAGGACTGTAGATCTTCACTCTGTGGGTGGATCCCTAACCCAAGGTCACTTGAGGTGTTGGAGGAGAGGCTGGGACCCAGTCACACCCTTGATCTTGAGTATCAGAACAAGTGCAAACAATCTTCAGCAGATCTAAAACATGTGAACAACTGATGAAAGATATTCTTACCGCGAAGAAATAAGAGGGTAGTGTTATGACCAGTTTCTTTTATTTGTGCAAGGAGTGCTCAAGGAGTGAGGTTATTCTGTTGGCTAGAGAGATCTGAATTCTTGAGCTGATTCTGTTACTAAATGTGCTAGGGCTGAAGGAGTCACTGGGTTGTTCTGTGGTTCATTTACTCAAAAAAATGATCTTGACAATACTTGGTCTATCTGAATGAGGATTATTATTATTTGAAGATGAAAGGAGAAGAAATGAAAGTGAAGTGTCACATAGACATGGAATATCTGATTGGCATCAGATTTAATAATGGCAACATATTGAATGATCCCGTCAAAGCAGATATGTATTTCAGGGGCCCTCAGTCAGTAAAGTTTGTCAAATGAATAAGGAATTGTAGAATGCAGGAGGAGGAGGGGACCTTGGCAATCATTTTATAGCTTGAGAAACTGAAGCTCGGAGTAGTTATGTGATTTAGTTGGCTATCACTACTTGTTCATGGCAGGGTCTTCTGTCATGTCCTGTGTCCCAGACTTCTCTTCTATTGCTGTTTCCAGCATAAAACATTGCCTGTCGTACATACCTGGATGGTAGTTTATCCTAGATATGGAATTACACAAGACAGAATTCTAGCCATAGGTAATCTTTTTTGAATATTTTAAAATTACCTCCGTGGGTTATTTTTAATTTTCTTAATCTGTTTTTCCTATAGCTCTTTTTTCAGAGAAATGCTTCAAACACAGACATGAAGAAACAAGTATTAACTGTAAATTAATTATGATTTCCATTTCAAAAAACTGTAAAAGATCTCTAGCACTCCCCAAGATACATCTGTTAGTTTTTAAGAATATTTTCCTATAATTATAAATATGCAATTACAGGCATAATTGGAAAGAAAAAATTATTTTAGTTCTTCCTCTACTAGTTTCTTCCTAATAAAAAATAAAATAAGGGCCCATAATCCATTCACCAGTACAATATTATTTTAAAATATCAATGTAACATTAAGCCATATTAGGAATATGAAATATAAAGCTAGTAAATGCAATAATTTTACATTGATCGGAGTCAGAACCGTATAATATTTCTTTAATTTTCAATACTTTATTATATTTCAAGAAAAATTCAAGAAAAGATTTTTTAAAATCTATTTCTGGTCAAACTATAAGTAAAATGCAATTGAAACATTCAGGAATGTGCATTTTTCAGAGACGTTCATTCAAAATTTAGAAAAATCAGATAGTTTAAACCTACCACTGGGAGCCAGCAGGTGGTATGGTGGTTAAAGCACTGGATTCTTACATGGCCAACTGCAAGGTTCGAGTCTCAGACACAGTAGCTTGAAAATAATGCCGTGTGTGTGTGTGTGTGTGTGTGTGTGTGTGTGTGTGTGCATGCGCGCCCAAGCTCCAGAGAGGAGAATGGAGGGGAAGGAATTATGGCATGGCCACCCCACGTGGGGATGGGAGAGAGTGATTTTTCATTTTCCCTCTCTTTGTCTTTCTCGGGTGAGCGCTTTCATCCTATAGCAAACAAAAACAAACAAACAAACAAAAAAAACCCACCACTGGTCAAACTTCATCTTGTTAAACCTCTTTTTGCTCAATTCATCATATGCCAATTTTGATTGTTGCTTATGAGGTGATTTTAACAGCAATGATGACTCCTTTGTTCTTTCTAAAAGATTACATTCAAGCACTTGCTTTTTCTTTTTTGACTTAATATCATGCAATTAAAAAATAAACCACATGAAAAGTCAGAAAAGGGACAAGACAGTGGTAGTGGTAAAACTTGATACTCTATAAGGCAATTTCACATGAGAGGGTACCTGGTTCAAATTCGAAGACCTCCCTAAATATGCTGGGTATAAGCTTGCCCATGATCCAGGGCTAGCTAAAGGCTGAGGGCAGATCATGGCACCAAGACTCTTTTGGGCATGCTGTTTTTCTCTCTGTTTCTTTCATTCATGGTAAAAGAATAACCTTTATGGACAAACAAAACAAAACAAAAAAACAGAAAATATTTATTTTACTTAAAGTACCAAGATGTGCACACAACATAAAAATTAATGTTTTATTCACTTAATTATATTTAGGTATCTTTAGTTACTGACCAGAAATAACAACAACAACAACAACAAAAACCCCTTGACTTCTTAAGAAGTTTGTTGAGAGAGAGAAATGCTATTGGGTCAGTGGGAAAGTCAAAGTCCGATGCATTTTTGCATAGGAAAGCATAGAAAAATACATCATGACTTTCCTGGCAACCTAATAATTCAAATGAGGGAGGCAATGTCCAAAACAACCCAGCTAGAAATATTGGAATTTCTTGGATTAAAGTTATGAGGGAAAAACAGACAATAAGACATTTAGAACTGAGGCTAGCAGGTGGTGTGGTGGTTAAAGCTGCTATACTACCACATGGCTACATGGCTGCTACTGTTTGAATCCCAGATCTGGCAGCTTGCTTCCTCAGTTTTCTTCTTTCTCTCTCTGGTCAATTTAATAATAATAATGATAATAATAATAAATAAAGTTAAATAAAATAATTTAAAAATGAAAAAAAAAAGACGTTTAGGACCACCATGCACTGTTTAAAGGATTGCTTCTTGGATAGATCTGACTCAGTAATGAAGTGAGTTCAGTAAAACAGCTCCCTTTTGGTGTGGCAGGAACTGAGGTATTCCTTCAGGCAGTGAGTTCAACAGCTCCCTTTTGGTGTGGCAGGAACTGAGGTATTCCTTCAGGCAGTGCTCACAAAGCCACTTCAAAAATGAGGATCATATCATAGTAACATTTACTAG
>NW_006159570.1:382362-391907 GCF_000334495.1 Tupaia belangeri chinensis
GTGTGTGTGTGTGTGTGTGTGTGTGTGTGTGCATACACGCCCAAGATCCAGAGAGGAGAATGGAGGGGAAGGAATTATGGCACGGCCACCCCACGTGGGGATGGGAGAGAGTGATTTTTCATTTTCCCTCTCTTTGTCTTTCTCGGGTGAGCGCTTTCATCCTATAGCAAACAAAAACAAACAAACAAACAAAAAAAACCCACCACTGGTCAAACTTCATCTTGTTAAACCTCTTTTTGCTCAATTCATCATATGCCAATTTTGATTGTTGCTTATGAGGTGATTTTAACAGCAATGATGACTCCTTTGTTCTTTCTAAAAGATTACATTCAAGCACTTGCTTTTTCTTTTTTGACTTAATATCATGCAATTAAAAAATAAACCACATGAAAAGTCAGAAAAGGGACAAGACAGTGGTAGTGGTAAAACTTGATACTCTATAAGGCAATTTCACATGAGAGGGTACCTGGTTCAAATTCGAAGACCTCCCTAAATATGCTGGGTATAAGCTTGCCCATGATCCAGGGCTAGCTAAAGGCTGAGGACAGATCATGGCACCAAGACTCTTTTGGGCATGCTGTTTTTCTCTCTGTTTCTTTCATTCATGGTAAAAGAATAACCTTTATGGACAAACAAAACAAAACAAAAAAACCAGAAAATATTTATTTTACTTAAAGTACCAAGATGTGCACACAACATAAAAATTAATGTTTTATTCACTTAATTGACTTCTTAAGAAGTTTGTTGAGAGAGAGAAATGCTATTGGGTCAGTGGGAAAGTCAAAGTCCGATGCATTTTTGCATAGGAAAGCATAGAAAAATACATCATGACTTTCCTGGCAACCTAATAATTCAAATGAGGGAGGCAATGTCCAAAACAACCCAGCTAGAAATATTGGAATTTCTTGGATTAAAGTTATGAGGGAAAAACAGACAATAAGACATTTAGAACTGAGGCTAGCAGGTGGTGTGGTGGTTAAAGCTGCTATACTACCACATGGCTACATGGCTGCTACTGTTTGAATCCCAGATCTGGCAGCTTGCTTCCTCAGTTTTCTTCTTTCTCTCTCTGGTCAATTTAATAATAATAATGATAATAATAATAAATAAAGTTAAATAAAATAATTTAAAAATGAAAAAAAAAAAGACATTTAGGACCAGAATGCACTGTTTAAAGGATTGCTTCTTGGATAGATCTGACTCAGTAATGAAGTGAGTTCAGTAAAACAGCTCCCTTTTGGTGTGGCAGGAACTGAGGTATTCCTTCAGGCAGTGCTCACAAAGCCACTTCAAAAATGAGGATCATACCATAGTAACATTTACTAGAAGTTTATACATTCTGAACCCCTTAAAAAACAAGATGAATCTACTAAAGCTGTGTCTACTGTCATGAAACCCAGAATCTGAGAGCTCAGCCTGTGACACATAGTCATGTAAGGTGCTATTACGCCAAGGTGATCCTTGCCAAGGGGATGCTCCTACATCTTTACACATGGCTTTCTGCTCTATCTAGAAAAGCGAGGTTAGGCCACGGCACAGTCAGCAGGTATGGCAGAGGGCATTTAGCTGTTCTCCACCCACTATTCCCTCATTAATCAGAGCTCTTGAAATCTTCAGAATGTAGAATCAGTGGTGAAGGTGGATACTATCAATAGCTTTGGGATCTTCCCATAGTTTTCTTAGATAGGTGCTTGAGCCAGAGTCTGTTATATCTAACAGACATAAACAAGAGTAAAAGGGGAGGAGATAATGTCTTGGACTAAATACAGTCTGAAAGACTTCATTTTTACACAGAGGGTTTTTAAAATTTTTTTTTTAATTTTTTTATTTTTTGAGAGGTTTTTGCTACAGGGTATGTGTGCTTGCCAGACAGATAGAGAGACAGAAAGTGACAAATCACTCCCCCCGGGGGGATGGCCACACCACAATCCCTTCTCTTCCATTATCCTCTTGGGATCTTGGGCTCGCACGCACACGCACCCGGCGTTAAGTTTTTTAAGCCACCGGGTCCGGGACGCGAACCGCAGTCTACTATGTGGGAGTCCAGCAACACAGCCATTACACTGACTGCTGGTCCCACACAGAGGGTTTTACATACAACTTAGGATTTCTTCAGTACTCTTTCTTTGAACAATGAACTCCTACTCAAGTGTTTGAGGCACTTGTTCCTTGAGCCCATGCAGGTCAGCCTTGAAGTTTTATCACTGTCTATGTTGAATAGCTCTTCCTGATCTGTATACAGGATCCAGGTGGTGTTGAAATAGGGTTGACTCTGGCATAAAGAACTAGAATGAGAAATGAAATCAGGACACATGTTGTCAGAGCCAGGCATGTAATCCATGTTTGCAAGTGAAGATACATCAAGATCCTAGTTCACACATGGTTTGCATATTTGGAAGAAAATGCAAGGACGAATGACATGGAAAAGGGGGGCAAGCCTAGAGAAAAGAGTAAACACTAAAATTGCTTCTGGGGGTGATGACCACCAACCCATAGCAAACGCTGTCATATCCTCATGAATTAAACTGGTCTAATTCAGATTCTAGAACAGAAGGTGTGAAAGAGCTAGAAACTAGGATCACTGAGGATTTCTTGTTGTTTATCTGGTTTTGATTTTGTGAAGGCACGCTTGCATCACAGATCTCTATGATATAGGTATTTTCCTTATGATTACGGAAATGGGTTACCATAGTTTGGGCTCCCAGGAAATGCTCTGAGACTGAGATTTGTGTACACTAGGTATGTCAGGAAGTGTTGTTAGTGACAATGTCTTTGAGAGGTAAAGAAAGAAGGGTTAGGCAGAGAAGAGATGCATTACAATAAAAGTTTTGGCTACTCCTGCTGGGAGCTCTGTAGCTGGAGAAGTCCTAGACAGTTCTTTAAAATGAGGAGGATATACTTTCTTAATAAAAATCAGCCACCGGATACACAAAGAAAATGTTTTTATTGCTATTGGGGAGATCAGGAGACAAGCTTAGAAAGGCAGAGTAACTGCCCGAAGTCACATAACTTTTAGAATTGGAATAACTGGGTGCTGTTCCTGCTGTGACCTGACTCCAGGCCCATGGTCACAGCCAAATAATACATCACTCCTGGCAGAGAGAACAGAATATGGTCTCCCACTGAAAACTGACCTAATAAGTAAAATAAATACTCCTCTGAAGTTCTGTAAAACTAAGATGTGCATAACTTTGGATTTTGTGTAATATAGATAACGGCAAATATTTTACTAATTTTTTTCCTTTTAAGAGAGAGAAAGAGATAGATATAAGTATTTTTTTTTGCTTGTTTTGTAATTTTTCTTAACATGTTCTCAGAGTGCCTTGATCTTCTTGCCCCCTCCTTCCTATTAGCCAAGATTATAGGCTCATGCTCATGGAACTGCACCTGGTGTGTTCAAATTACCCCAGGAAACAAACATGGGCCTCCCATATGGTCTCCAGTCTACCAAGTAGTGATGCTATCTTTGTGCCACTGTAGCTGGACTTAAAAATTACATTTTACTGATAAAATTGTCAAACAAATTTCCTTGCCATTAAAAATTTTTCACTTTACTTATAACTTAATGCTAGTTTCAGAATGAGGCTCTTCTTAGGTCCCACATTAGCTAGTCTTTTCTTAAACATAAACCAGGAAACCATCTCTGTATGTTAAATGCTCTCCCTTGAGTTCATGTAAGACAAAATTATAAATGTTGTATAACTTTTGTAATTTATAGAATTCTCTACCTAATCCTCACAGGAACTTTGTGGGTTTGAGTTAACGTACCCAGAGCATAAATGCGGTCTCTGTGGCTCTAAGAAATACGAGATTTGCCTGAGGTTATGGTCATTGCAGGTGACTCAGGCCTCCCATACACCTTACCAGGATCTGCATTTCCTGTGTACTCCTTCGTATGTTGCCTCACCCAAAATACATTCCGCCATGGCTTTGTACCCACAAAGTGGCACGCTGTATCTCATGAGTCAGTGGAAGAACCAGGGCCCGTGTGTTTTTGGTGTGAGGGGGAGCAGCCAAAACCACTGCAAAGTGGGATTGGAACTCTCATCTCCCATGAGCGCCTAAGGAAAATAATTGCTTCTGGAAAGGAATGAAGGGTTTCAATGGAACTCATTATCTGTTTTCTTTGGATGTATTCTCTGCTATAGTCAACGTGATCTGGGCTGGGGTACTACATTAGAGCCAGTAACCGAAGAGATTGACCCTGCAACTTGTGAGAAGATTGAGACAGGCACAGATTTATCTCCATGCTTCCATAAATGGTAACTTTTATTCCAGTTATTTGAAGCTTTCTTGATTATTATTATTTAAAAGAGGTCCAGCTAAAATAGCATTTGCTTGGCTTCTTGGGTCAACTTCTAGTGGCAAAAATTATTCTCCATTGCCTTTTGGGCTATGACTATTTTTCTTAACTTTCTTTTCCTTTCTGGTCCGTCAGCCAGAGTGAGATCCTGGAAAATATTTTCTACATGCTTGAATGTGGGGGGCGGGGATGGAAGAGAGAGAGAACCAGTTGCATTTGAATGTGGTAAATAACAGTAAGCATGGCCTGCTAAATAGACCAAGTCTATGAAGAACAGCTTTGAGAGCTTTTGGATAAGGTTTGGCTTAATACACTTAATAATACTAATAGTTAACAGTGCTAACACTTAGAAACAACACTGCTTGATGTGTCATTTAGTGAGGTGCACATCATCTAGTGTGTGTTGGGGGATGAATCCTTGGAGACAATGGTCAGGGCTATGATAGCTCTAGGGCAAGACTCAGACGCTACATCCTCCAGAGTGGTTGGTTGTCTTGTGAAGTACCACAGGCTGCAGCACTGCTAGGTTGGTCTGGCCTCTGGGAGAGCAGGGTAGTGTCACAATTGTTGGAGACAAGGACCAAGGATGTATTGCTGCCAATAGTGAAGCTTTATATTACTAGGACAGATGGACATGACAGGAGGGGTGATTACAAATTTTTAGGTTATACATAATAATTCGTTGTAAACTAAAGCAGTTTTTTGGTAGGGTGTGAAATGTCCATGGTATGCAGAAAAATGTATTAAGTGTTGTCAAGAACTGAGAGCCCTGATTATTTTATTTTATTTAAAAAAATATTTTTGACATAGGATGCATGGGCTTGCTAGAGAGAGACGGATAGAGAGAAAGAGAGAGGGAAAGTGAGAACTCACCCTCTAAGGGGATGGAAGGCCACATCGCAATCCCTTCTCTTCCATTCTCCTCCTGGGATTTTGGGTACACATAGACATGTGTCTGACATGATTTTGAAGCTACCATGTCCGAGACTCAAACCATGGTTGGCCATGTGAGAGTCCAGTGCCTTAACCACCATGCCACCCTTTGGACCTGAGAGCACTGATTTTCATACTTCACCTAGGGAAATAAAACACCAGTGTTAGAGATCTTCTGATGTGGCATGTGTAATCATTTTAAAAAGAACTATTAGGCCTTGGGATTTATGGGCCACAGAAGATATTCAAGACCCAATCAAATAATTGTGGTATAGGTGTTAGTGACAAATACCTTAAAAATGTCCATAAACTTGATTGAGCAATTGCTTCTTTTTTCTAAATAAGAATACATGCAAATAATTAATTATAAGAATTACTTTTGGAATTCATTCATACTAGTTAAAAATGGAAATGAATGAAATGTTGGAAACTAGGAGTGTGTTAAATAAATAGATTATAGTATGTCTATATAATAGAATCACATTTAGTCATTAAATATGATGGGATTGAAGTATGTATATTTTATGTATGTAGTATATGTAAATATATGCATATATATAATATGTATATATACAATCTATATAAATTTGTATTTATATATTTATAAATATAAATATACACATACACACAAATATTTCTATATTTATAAGTGTAAATTTATATACACATATAAATACATATATAAATTTGAAGCATTTTAAAACCACCAAAAAATTGAAGGAATTATTCAATAAATATCTTTTAACAAGTTAGCTCTAAGTGTGTAATTGTCTGTGTGTATATACAATTTCTCCTTTTGCTAAACTTTCTGAAAGTAGTTACCAATGTCATGATATTTCACCTCTTAATATAATATTTCATTTAATACTCTTCTCAAGAGTAAGAGTATTAGGGCCGGTAGGTGGTATGGTGGTTAAGGCACTGGATGCCCACGTGGCTGACCATGGTTCGAGTTCTGGACCCAGTGGCTTCAAAATTGTGCTGCACGCATGTACACGTGTGCCCAAAATCCTGAGAGGAGAATGGAGGAGAAAGGATTGTGCTGTGGCCATTTCCCCTGGGGGGTGATTTCTCACTTTCCCTCTCTCTGTTTCTCTCTGGCAAGTGCATGTGCCCTATGACAAAAACTCAAGAAAAAAATTAAGAGTATTGTTTTCAACACCATGACCACATGTAAGAAATGTAGCATTAATTCAGTAGCATTATAAGAGTATTGTTCTCAACACCATGACCACACGTAAGAAATGTAGCATTAATTCAGTAGCATTATTCAAAAACATATGCAACTATTCTAAAATAGTTCTCATGGTTTTTTAAAAAATCCAAATTCCAATGAAGTTTCACTCATAGCATTGGTTATTATATCTCTTTAGTTCCCCTCAGTCTTTGAACACTGTCCCTTCTCTTCTTTGATGATGTTGGATTCTGCCAAAAGTACAGGGCAATCATCCTAAAGTGTTCCCCACATTTTGGGTTAATCTTTCTTCTTCTTTTCTTCTTCTCCTCCTCCTCCTCCTCCTCCTTTTCTTCTTCTCCTTCTTTTTTAACGATTAGATGCGAGTTAAACTTTTCAGGCAAGAACACCGTACAGCTGTTGTGTATGCCATGTCAGGAATCATATGACATCAGGCCATCTAGTTATTGGTAAAGCCAAACTTGACTGTTTATAGGAATGATAACTCCCTTCATGTTATATTATTGTTTATAATTACAAAGAGATGATATTTTGATACAGATGCACATTGATCAATACAGAAAGATGTTTGTGCTCTCTGAAGTAGAGATTTAAAATTATAAACTAGAGAGACATCAATTATGTTTAAAATTTATACAGACTAAGATCTAGAAAGAAATATATCTCAAGGCATTTAGGATTATGTTAAGATTATGTGATTACAGGTGATTTTTATTTTTCTCTTTTTAATTTATTTTCCCTAATTTTTTATAGCAACAGTATAATTTTAGAAGTTAATAAAAGATTGTAGACTGCATCTGGATGCACTGATGTTTTGCTGCCTATTTTATTTTATTTATTTTTTAGGGTTTTTGCCATGAGTGTTTGCACTTGCTGGAGAGACACACACACAAACACACACACACACACACACACACACACACAGACAGAGAGAGAGAGAGAGAGAGAGAGAGAGAGAGAGAGAAAGTGAGAAATGACCCCCAGGGAAGATGGTCATGCTGTAATCCCTTTTTCATTCTCCTCCTGGGATCCTGGGCACGCATGCACACGTGATTTTCAAACTAGCAGTTCAGGGACTGTAAAAGTGCTTGGCCATGTGAGAGTCTGGTAGCCTAACCATCACATTACTTCCTGGCCCCATCAGTTTAACTCTTTTCTTTTCTTTCTTTCTTTTTTTTTTTTTTTTTTGAGAAGTTTTTGCTATAGGGCATGTGCCCTCGCCAGAAAGACAGAGTGAGAGAGAGAGACAGAAAGCAAGAAATCATCCCCCGAGGGGACGGCCACACTGCAGTCCCTTCTCCTTCATTCTCCTCTTGGGATCTTGGGCATGCGTGCACACATGCCCGGTGTGAGTTTAAGCCACTGGGTCTGGGACTCAAACCATGATCAGCTACATGGGAGTTCAGCAACATAGCCATTACGCTAACTGCTGGTCCCCATTTGGACTCTTTTAGATACATGAATAGAGTATATTTGTTTTCCTTTTATCTCCTCCCTGTTTTGGTGATACTAATGTTAAGTATATTGCCTGCAGAATTGGAGTTACTTTCATTTTAATACCAGGTACTACTGGTATATGTTTCTAAGAAGAAGCAGTTACATTATTATAATTCAAGGATGGAATTCTCACATTGGTCTTCTCTCCAAAATTTCAATACCTAGGTTTTAATAAGTACAATGCAAGAGTGACATAATTTAAAATAAAGGCATTACAAAACTTAAAGGACTTGTTTACTTCCTGCTCCAGGAAAGCGTAAAAATGCCCTAATTACAGCCAGGGTTTCATGCACTTTGCCACCCCCAGAAGTGATATATTATGGCTGTGGCCTAAGGTGACTTGGCCTCTTGGCAGATGTCTTCTGGTTTCAGCAGAGGAAGTAAGTTTTATTCAGAACGGTCAGAGGGATCTGTTGGGTCAAAGAGAGGGGAATATAGGCTCATCTTGTCTGCTGACACCTAAGTGTATGCCAGGTGGTCAGGCCACCAAGACCAGAGCCATAAGGGCTTTAGGGTGAGGCTCGGAAACCAGGCTGGCTAAATGACAGAGTCGAAGACAGCCAAATCACAGCCTCCGGCTGCCTTTGTTGTGGATACGTACACTGTTGTTGCTGGAAGCACAGGCTGCCACAGGCGTTCTGTGGACGCTGACCAGGCTGGAGGCAGTGATGTTGGGTTTTCTCCTTGGGGAAAGGTTCATTTCATCACTCGGAAGGCAGACAAGCTGGTGCAAAAGGAAACCCACACCTAGTAACTGATACACAGCAGTGACGTCCTGCTGGGAGATCTGAAGAACAGGGAGATGGAATTTTGCATTCCATTAACTGTAAGCAGGATGTGAGGGATTAAAAGGGAGTTGGGGTAGGCAGCACAAGGCTAAAAATGATCTACTAGTCTTTAAAACAGAAAGAATACCCTTTGTATGTATTTATAAGGATAAACTCTCTGGAATAATAGTTCTGGGGCATATAATAAGATTGGCTCTTGGCAAAATTGTTAAGTGGTTAGTGTGATTGTATAGATTACCACCTGTTTCATGCCTGCCCTCAGAAACCTTTGCACCTGGATTTTTCTTAGCTGTCCCATCCTTTCTACTGTAGAATCTGCTTTCTACTTTATGTCACTGAGTTCAAGGTGTGAACTCACTTTGATAGTCCTTGGTGGAGTTGAAAGAACCCTAGACCGTGCATCAGAAGGCCTGGGTTCATGTTTCAATTCCTTGGTATACTGCTTCTATGAACTTGATCAGATTTCTTAACCGCTCTGACTCTCAGTTTTGTCATCTGTAAGAGGGGATCATAACCCAGTATTTAACCTAGGTCTTACTGTATGGTCAGAGAAGGGAAGAAGGTGAGCACTTAATATTTGTTGAGCATTTTCTAAGTCTTGCAGTCTCCTGGACTGACTTGTGTAGCAGTGGTCTCAGCTAGAGTTCCGGCTATTATCGCCACTTGGAGTCTGGAATGTCAAGGCATGTCTGTTGACCTGACAAGATTGACCTTCCAGAAATTTGTGGGAACTAATGAGCATCCTTGATGAAAATTTATCTCAAGAGAAGAACAAGTTCAATAGACGAGCTTGGTTCTATATCACCTTTTTTTTTTTTTTTTTTTTTTT
>NW_006159570.1:392255-399742 GCF_000334495.1 Tupaia belangeri chinensis
GTTAAAGAAAAAAGTGTTGTTTTATTTCCCTTTTTTTTTTTTTTTTTTTTAAGTAAAACATAGCGTTTGTTACTCCGGTGTTACTATATATTCAGGTCCAGCTTCTCATGAATCTATAGCTGAAGCTAAGAATAAGTGGAACTATACATCAGGAAAAAAAGAGGAAGCTTTTTATTTATTATTTTCTACTTTTGTTTTGCTTTTGAATTTTGCTATAGGGCACGCATGTTCACCAGAGAAAGAGAGAAAGAGAGAATGAAAGAGAAGGAAAATGATTCACCAGAGAAAGAGAGAATGAAAGAGAAGGAAAATGACACCCCACTCCCTCTTCACCCTACCCCAAGGAATGGTTATGTTGTAATCCCTTCTCCTCCAGTCTCCTCTTGGGATTTTGTTTTGGGCAAATGCACACACACACACACACACACACACATGCCCAGTATAGTTTCTTAATCGCCAGGTTCAGGACTTGAACCATGTACTCAGTCATGAGGGATCCTTCTAGCTGACCTACAAGAAATCCTTTTTAAGTGCAACTGTAAGAAACGGAGGCACAAACAGCACTGCTTTTATATTTTCATAGAAAAGTGTTAGCACTAACGGAGGGAGGATTGCTTTCTCTGTGGTGATTTATGTCCCGCAATGGGTACCACTGGTTGCCTCTCTTCCTATATATCATTCTCCTGTCAAGGGGTGGAGTCTACTTTCTAATTACCTTAACAGACTGGCTTTAGCGACTTGTTTGGTTAATAGAATGTGAGGAAAGTGACATTCAGTTTTCTAAGTTTTAGTCATAAGTCTTGCAACTTCCACTTGCGTCTCTAAGAACGAGTTTTCTTGCACCTCTAAGCTAACATGTGACAAATCCCACTGTTTCAAGAACACCATTTATGAGAAGTTCAGATCACACAGAGAGGCCGTGGAAGATGAAATATGATATGGAGAGAAAAAGAGAGAAGCCAAAGAGCACCAAGGCACCTGACATTTGAATGGAGAATTATTGTGAGAGTTTCAATTCTTAGCTGCCTCACAAGGATGTCATGGGGATTAGGGATGAGCCATCCAGCCAAACTCTTCCCACAAAGAGTAATAAGCCAAACATAATGGCTGTTTTAAGTCACTAAGTGGCTGTAAGAGCAAAGTAAGACTATACTTGTGTGGGTTCTTTAAGTGTCCTAAAAATCAAGTCCGAGAGTTATTTCTGTAAAGTAAAACAAGTTTTAAAAGCTATTTACGTGAGATAATATTAAAAAAGCCATGAGTAGGTGTAAGGGTATGGTTAAGGCTGTGCACTAATGAGAGAGGACAAGGGGATTGTTGTTTATTCAACTACGAACATTTTAACCATGACCTTGTGGGTATGCTCAAGTTTCCATGGGAAGATATTTCAAATTAAATCATGGGATAGGTGGTATCTTAGAAGACTTTTGGGATGAACTCTCTTAGATCTCATTAGTCAGAGTTCAAATCAAGGAGAGTTTGATAGAACCTTTTTTCTTCCTCTTTTTATATCCAGAATTGGCCCTGGCATCCAGCTTATATTGGGATAGGATTATATTGAAGTGGATTCAGTCAGTATGGACATAGTGGGATGAGAGGGCAATAGATAGACTTTTTATATGCCTATGACTTATTTTATTTGTTCAGAATAAATGCTTCTTTACTATATAGGCTACCCAGCTGAATGGGAAGTTTCCTTTTTTAAAAAAAATAATATTTAATTTTATTTATTCATTCATTTATTTTCATTTGTCCAGAGAAAGACAAATACACAGAGAGAAGGAAAGTGAGAAAGCAAACCATCAGGTCCAGGACTTGAACCATGGTAGGCCATGTGGGAGTGTCCACTGCCTTAACCACCACATCACCTGCTGGCCTGGGAGGTCTCCTTTTAGGGGCATTAAGATATAAATTTAAACTATGTGGAAATGATTGAGTATAAAGGAACACATCAGGTCCTTTGACCAAGTACCTGATCTCCTTGTAAAAGATCTACAGTACCACCTCCACCATGGATGGTCAGTGGACTAGACATGGACATGTTAGCCACTGGCACCTGTTACAGATGTTACAACTCATTGTCTGACTAGCGCACAGACTGCACTAGTCCTCTGACGCCTTGGCAAGGGATGTGGTCCTGTCTTCAGGAGAGGCACTATTGGCAAACTGGGCTCCTATTTAAGGACTGAAGGAGTCACAAAGTGATGACTCTGCTTCAGTGTTGGAAGTATGAGGAAGTCGATACACTGATGCTAAGCTGACACAGGTGTGTCTGCAGATGGATACATTTTGTCCTGGAGCCCTGGAGAGGTTATTATGGCTCTACTGTTGTACAAGTGTGCATCGAGTACTTACTCAGGGAAATGTTCTACTAGCTGGTTTAGGTATGGAGAACTGTAGCCCTAAAGCAGGAGATCTTTGAGCAGTCAGTGGATGCCAGAAAGCAATTATTCACTAAGAAGGTGCATTGCTTGTATTTGACCTTGTCTTACTCTTGGATGTTTTATGTGTTGAATCACTTTTTTCTTACTAGTCATAAAAATAATCACTTTGTTGGACAGCATCATCATCAATTATTCTTTAATTTTAATTTTTAAAAATGACATTTCACTTTCTTGAGAACAATGGGTTTCCTGGCTGCGGGTTGTCTACCCATTAGTGAGTGGGGTCTTCGGTCTGGTCACTGAGATTCTCACAGAATTCATTACTCATTGTGGTCTGGCATGCATGCCACAGGCCAGTTGCAGGTAACTGTATAGCTTGGCTTTTGTCTGTGTAAAGGAGAAGGAAGTGAAAGGTAGCAACTGCTTTCGGACAAATTCAGATCTGTCTCTCATTGAGTAGATGTCCTTTTGATTACTTAAACATAGAGGGGAAAAACAAATTCCAACATCAGTGGGCAGGCATCAGCAAGGATGCCATCTGAACCCTCATGGGACCACTGGAGAGGTCTTGTTTTCACCCAAGTCTATTTGCATGTAAGATAAACTTCCTATAGGAAATTAGTAATTGAATACGTTCATTGTCAGAACATGCAGGGATTTTTTGTTAACATTCACTTCATGAAACAGGAGGCTTCCAAAACTGGGTTTTCCTTTTATGCCGAATATCCCTGAAATCAGTATTGAGGCCGAGGGCAAGCCTGATCACACCTCCTGCACCATCCTCTGGATGGAAGGTTTTGCTTCTTTGAGGTTTGCATACACATAGACAGGAGGAAGGGTCAGGTCTACATGCTAAATGTAAAGTGAAGAGGTAAGAAGCATTTTGCTCTCACATATTCTGGAGATGTGGGGCTAAAAAAGCAAATGAAATCTGCACTGGGTTTAGTGAGACCAAACTTGCATATAATTGGGAGTTGGACAAGTGGTCAAGTCAGTGTTGTTAAGTTTGGACAGAGGAGAGATAGAGAAAACCAAACACACAGATCTGCACACACTTTACAGAAAAGATCAAAGAGCTGAGTCCCAAATGAATGCTAATGCAGAATGCAGAACTTTGCCAGCATTCTGAGGATACTGTAAAATTCAAGTAAAGAAAATAAGAAACTAGCAAGTCAGGATATAAGCCAGGTAGTGCTCAAGGGGCCTGAATGAATTGGTCCAGCATCCGGTGGGTGAGGATCAATACTCTAACTTCCTGTAACTGAAGGATCTCTTATTCTGGCATGTTCCAAACAAATTTAGCAGGAAGAAAATTATTCTTTGGAAAGAAAGAAGATGGAAAATAAAAAAGGACAGGAAAGGGAAAAGGAAGCTACATTACATTAAAACCTTTCGTTGAAGCTTTAGAAGCCAGTGATAAGTAGGAATTAAATCCAAATCCATCTATCCATCCATTCTTCTTTACGTTTAAATATAGAAAAGAGAATAAGACAGACCAAGGCTTGCTACCACGCACCATCCTTTGAAAGTGATTTGCTTCATTTTAATGCCTCCCAGATGGATGCTTTAGAAAAATGCTATCGTAGCTTTTCTGTTAGAGGGGACGGGGCAGAGGCAGAAGGGGAGGACCAGGCTTTATAACCCATACCCTTTTGTTGTTGTGAAACTATGAAGAGAAGCAAAGAGTCAAAGAGTAAAGTAAAAGGATCCTGCTTTCCTTCTACTGTAGTGCCTGCATGAGGGACCCACTTGGTAAAATCCAGTGGGGAAATGTATCCCTCCCGTCAGTGTTGTATCCATTGTGTGGATGAATAGAGAGCTTTTGTCTCTGAGGATGTCAACCCAGCACCTTCCAGCACACTTAAGTTCGCTCAAAAATTTAAAGCAAACCACCACCAAAAAAAACCTGAAGGATTGTATTTCTGTAATCAAAGTAACTCCAGATAGACAAGGCCTCGCGGGTTATCCGGTTCATCCTCTGTTTGTGCAGTTTCTTCCTTCAGTTGCTACTGTTTTGCTCCCTCCGGTTTCCGGTGTCCCGAGTGAGGGAGCTTCCCGCCTTTCCCTGGGGAGACTGTTCTCTAACCCAGCAGTTTGCACCGCCAGGAAATCTTCTCTGATACTCATCTTGAGTTTTCCCTTCTTTGGCTGGATCCCGTTACAACAGGAACAGCTTTTGTACCAAAACCCCCTCCCCTCTGGTGGCGTCTGCATGCTGTTTCCCGCCTTCCTGCACTGTGAGTCTTAAATCCGCTTTTGGGTAAGTCACTCCCCTTTACACGGCCTGTCCTCAGAGCTGGACAGCAAAAGATCTCCCTGGGATCCATCCTTTCCACCATATTTGTTTGCATCTTTCTGCCTACCTGAGCACAGAACGGATTGACTTGTCTTCAAAGTAAAGTCAGGTCTTACTACCAACTTGCTTGCTTTCCTCCTAAAAATGAATTATGAAGCTCTCATGTCTTCCCAATAGGCTTTTCCTACCCAGATCAACTTTGTGACTCTTTTTAAAAAAAGGTTTTTACTATGGAACTTGTGTGCTCACCAGAGAGAAACAGAGACAGAGGGAGGAGGTGAAGAATCCCTCACCACAAGGGGGATAGCCACACCCCAGTCCCTTCTGGTCCATTCTCCTCTTGGGAATGTGGGCACCTACACACGTGCACACACACACACACACCCCGCAGAATTTTTAGGTTCGAGGTCCGGGACTTGCCAGGAAGTCAGCGGTGTGGGATCCAGCTGCCTTAACCGCCATGCCTGCTGGTCTGAGATATTCTTGATGACAATTCAGTCTGTGTAAAAATGGGAGGAAGAGGGAACCAGCAGTTAGCGTAATGGCTATGTCGCTGGACTCCCACGTAGTTGACCGCGGTTCGCGTCCCGGACCCGGCGGCATGTGTGTGTGCGTGCCCAAGGTCACGAGAGGAGAATGGAGGAGAAGGGATTGCGGCGTGACCATCCCCCCTGGGGGGTGATTTCTCGCTTTCTGTCTCTCTCTGTCTGTCTGGCGAGCGCACGTGCCCTATAGTGAAAACCTCTCCCCCCCCAAAAAAAAGGGAGGAAGATAAATTTCATTAAGAAAGACATATGCTCTTAAGCCACAGTATGAAAAGTCTTTTATTTAGTTTTTAATTTTTAAAAAGAATTATTTAGTTTTATTTGTTATTATTTTAAAAGAATTATTTATTTAATTTTATTCATTCATTCATTTTAATTTGACCAGGCACACACACACACACACACAGAAAGCAAACCACCAGATCTGGGACTCGAACCATGGTAGGCTATGTAGGAGTGTCCAGCACCTTAACCACCACACCATCTGCTGACCCCCTATTATTATTTTTTTTAAAGTTGCTGTAGGACATATGTGCTCACCAGATAGAGAGACAGAGAAAGAAAGAAAGTGAGAAAGCAAGCTACCAGGTCCAGGACTCGAACCATTGTCAATCATGTGGGAATCCAGTGCCCCAAACACTATACCACCCATTCCCCCCCATTATTTTTTGAAGAGAAAAAGCCTGTAGGATTGTTAGCAATGTGGCTTTATTAGGGTCTGTGTTGTCAGAGTTCTTGAAATACCTGTTCTTTCTGTGGGGCAGGATGGACTCAAGAGCGGGCTTTGGTGGTCACTACGGGTTAGGTGGTTATTGCTGATGGCACCCTGGGCGAAAGCAACCCAAGGGCAGCTCCAGATTCTGGAGTCTCTCCCAGTCATCCCAGATGAACCCTCTGACTAGAATTGTCCTGTACACCATCTGATATGGAGGGACATTTCCCCTTAAGTGGGAGGGAAAATGCAGGGCATGGGCTAGGAGACAAGGCAAGTCTGCCAACACTTCTGGTAAAAAATCCAGGATCTGGAGGTAGACTGGAGGTGTTAGAACTCTGTATGAATTTGGGCAAGTAACTTAATCTCTTTTGTGCTCAGTTTTCTTATCTGTGAAAGGGAATATTAATCATAGATATTTCAAAAGTGTTTGGTAAGGACTGAGCTACTAATGCTTGTGAGATACATCACAGCGTTTGGCACATAGTGAGCATGCATAGCGTGCCCTAAGTGTACCAAGAACATCTTGAAAGTTGAAAAAGACATTGCCAACATTATGTACAATGTGCTCATTGCTGTATTGGTTATATTGTGGAAAATAGAAAATAACCAATGTATTCGGCAATGGAGGATCAGAGTCTGGAAAATTTCATTAATGAATTAAAAAAATTTAAGTTAATTTAGAGAACTCAAAGTACAACATTGTACGGTGTGATCAAAACTTCATATTTTTATATGTGTTCTATGCAAATGCATAATATATTTTGCCAAAAGATACTAGATGTAAATGCACCAAAAATGTTAACATTTTCTGATTCCTCCTCATCCTTCATTACTGACGGTATTATTTGTCTTTTGTTATTTCCAGAGATGACATGTTTTATAATGTGAGTCTCTGTGAAATAATATATATATATTTTTAAAGAATTATTTTATTAAAAAAAAAAGAATTATTTTATTTTACTATATTTATTTGTTCTTGACCAGAGAGGGAGAGAGAGAGAAACAGGAAGAGAGAAAGTGAGAAACCAAGCTGCCAGGACCAGGACTCGAACCACGTTCAACCATGTGGTAGTCCAGTGCCCTTAACTGTCAAGCCACCTGCTGGCCCCCAAATGATTTGTATAATTTAGGTTTAAGAATATTTATTACTCGGAACCAGTAGTTAGCGTAATGGCTATGTCCCGGACCTGGTGGCTCACGCCGGGTGCGTGTGCGTGCGTGCCCAAGATGCCGAGAGGAGAATGGAGGAGAAGGGATTGTGGCATGGCCATTCCCCCCGGGGGTGATTTCTCGCTTTCTGTCTCTCTGTCTCTCTCTGTCTGTTTGGTGAGCGCATGCGCCCTATAGCAAAAACCTCTCCAAAAAAAAAAAAAAAAAAGAATATATATTACTTAGAGTGAGAAATCTCCGTCTAAGCCTCTACAGAGTCCTGTTTCTTAATATTCCGCACCTAGGCATATTTTTATCATTAACAAAAAGGAAATGTAAAAAATGAACTACTTGGTAAGCAGTGTTTTGCAGGCTGTAATGACTCCTTGAAGGAGAGC
>NW_006159570.1:399757-406201 GCF_000334495.1 Tupaia belangeri chinensis
GAAACCCTCAGGGTCTCTTGTTTCCTGCCCCTGAGCTCTTTCCTCCCTATTTTTGGTTCATTTGCAGTCACCTTCTTGCTCAGGGCAGACCTTGTCACCTGCTCTGCAGAAATAAAAATTATTTGCTGACTTTTAAAACAATGGATCTGAATTTGAATTCTGTCCTTGACACTTGAGACTTTTATGTCCATGAGCAAAGGGAATGGAAAGAAGCAGAGTCCATACTTAACAGCGTGTGCCAGGATATACTTTACCTTCAGATTAGTCTGGAGACCACACAAGCGTTCTCAGTCCACATTCTTTGCTCTTTACTCTGTACCTAACAACAAATGTCATGTATATCTGCTTTCCTGTCTACAAAGCGAGGATAAAAATGATAAGATTAGGGACCAGCAGATGTCACTGGACTCCCATGTAATCAATTGCAGTTCAGGTCCCAGATCTGGTGGCTTAAAACTCACGCCAGATGCGTGTGCATGCGTGCCCCAAATCCTGAGAGAATGGAGAAGGGGATTATGGTGTGGCCATTCCCCTTAGTGGTGATTTGTCGCTTTGCTTTCTGTCTCTCTCTGTCTCTCCAGTGAGTACATGAGCCCTTTAGCAAAAATCTGTCTTAAAAAAAAAAAAGGATAAGATTAAAGGAGTCACCTATTTGGAAGTATATGAAATATGATACATGTCCAACTTCAATGGCACAATGACATCTAGGAAAAGAAATTGAAAGTAGCTGAGAGTTGGGAACAGAACTTCAGGGTCCTGATTCCTAGGCTGGCAGCCTCCCCACCAACACACACACATGCTCTCTGATGGATATATTGTAATTGTATCTATGAAAGAAGAGATTTAGAAGTAAATGCATTGTCTCCATTTAAAAAAAAAATCATTTATTTATTACATTCAACCACTGTGTAATTCAGGTTGAAGTCAAAAGAAATTTCAGATCTTGATAAAGTTTTTTTCTCCCATCCCTTAGTCTCCCTTATTTTGCATTCAGTGTCATAACATGAACAATACTTTTAATCTTAAATTTTCAAAGCTTATTTATGTATTTCCCGAAAGAAGGGAGGCACCATTGACAGGATCCACCCTGCAGCCTTGCAGCCAGCCAGAATCGCTGCCACGCCTGGCATGTCCAGGAAGGCCCAAAATCTGAATCTGGAGTCTTCTCATCTGACCTCTAGCATCACACTGCAGTGCCTGTACTCCCTGCACCATCAGGTTGGGCCATGAAAGACCCTGGGAAGTGGAACACTCACTAATATCAAACCATTGATATTAGTGAGTGAGAAGCCATGTACCAAATTGTCACTCAAGAGCTAACTTTGAACTCCACTTTGTTTCTCAGACTTTGTCTTGATCACAGAAGCAGGAAGTTTAGAGCTTGATCTTTTCTACACTTTGCCAAGCCCAGTGAGGTACTCACTGCAGCATCGAGATGGGTGACCAGCTATTCTCATGACACCTACCTTGTCTACAAAGCACAGGAGACACCTCATTTCGGTGGGCACATTTGACAACTTGTGTTTTGCAAATTATTTAAAATGGCTGAGATCCCATATGTCATGTGGCCTTGGTTGTGATATTTATATTTTGGGCAATATCATTTTTCTTGTGTGTGTGTGTGTGTGTGTATGTGTTATTATTATTATTTTTTTCATTGCCAAACCCAAGATGGCTGAAGATATGCTCCTGGCTCCCGTGGTGGCTCAGCACTGCGATGTGCTTTGTGTCTTCACGTCTGCTCTCCTGACTTCAGGAACTCAAAGTAGGTTTCTAAAGACGCCACCGTTTGCTTCAAGCTTCTTGCTGGGTTCCTGCTGCTGGCCACATTTTGAATGTTTCTCTAACAGCGTTCAACTACTTCCTTGGAAAAAAAAATATTCGTTTCTGAAATCATCTGTTGATAATTATGGTGACCACCTACTTCTCTTCTATTATAAGACCTAGATCAAGATTGTATAAGCAGTGTTGTTCAAAGTCAATTTTATATTGCAAAGGGTATACAGGTTTTATTGGTACAGCTTTGGAATCCTTTAGAATCTAAAGGTTCTTGGTCAATACATGGTAAGGTTGTCAGTAATGATGACAACTGAAATTTGTAAAGTAACTTAAGTAGGAACTTATGGACATTAATAAATTAACCAATGGAATTTCTTAATGATCTACTATGAGCTAGGCGCTTAGGATTTAAGTACTAGTGGGTCATGGTTCTATTTCCACAAAACTCAAAGAGAAGTAAACTATAATAATTTATTGGGTCCTCATAATACCCAGTGAGGCAGGATTTCTTTTTTTCAGATATGTTTATTTAGGCTGGGAGCAGTGGAGTTTTTGTTGGTGTTTTCATGTTTGTAAAAGGTAGAGCTGGCCTTCAAACTCAGGCCTCTTTGCTCCAAACTCTTGCTCGTTCCCAAGAGCATGGGCTCTGGATTTCACGTGTGTGTTCCAGTCTGAGCTCCAACACTAGGTGGGAGACTTTGCAAGAGTCTGAACCTCACTTTGCTATGGTGTCCCCATCTGTAGAGTGAGGGAAATAATTCTTGCCACCTCCTACCTGTTGTTATGAGGATTATGCAAAGATACTTCAGAAAGTTCATGGAAAATGAAATTAAAGTACAACTTCATTTGTTTGTTTACTGTTTGAGGGCATGAGAGAGAGAACCTTCCAATAGGGTGTGGTCACACTGCAATCCATGTCTTCTTCCCATAAGGATTAAAAATAAAATTACCAGAGGGCATATATGCTTGCCAGAGAGAGACAGAGAATGAGAGAAAGAGAGAGTAAGAAAGCATCCCCTCCCAAATGGGGAATGGTCATGTTGCAATTTCTTCTCCTCCATTTCTCCCTTCTTTTTGGGAATTTGGGACATGCACACAAATGTCCCCACTGGTGGATCCAGCACGTGAACTTATCAGGCAGACATGTGGGATCCAGTCACCTTGATCACGAGGCCACAGGCTGGCTCTCATCAGGATTTGGGGCATGCACACATATGCCCCTGGTATCTTTTTCAAGCTGCTAAGGCTGTGACTCAAACTGTGGTTGGTCATGTGGGATTTGACTCTCCATGTCCAAGACTAAACTAGGGAGTCAGCCCTGCAAATGTATTTCAGTGCAAAAAAATATCAAAATCCATGCCCACTTTCATTTATAATATGCCTTTTCTGTAAACTTTTTGCGGACCCTTGTATGAACTCTGCATGTAGTAAAGCACCCAGTACATTGTGGATTATAAGAAACACTAATATGATTGGAATACCAAGAATGATTATGACTGTAACTACAATATGAAACTTGCCTACTGGACAGCCTTACAAGGTCCTTGAGAAGAATGTGATGTTTACAGAAACAGTGGGATCAAAGAGATTATGTCAGTTTCCATTTATTTTTATTGTTAGTGGGTACGTGCACTTACCAGAGAGAGACAGAGAGAGAGAGAAAGCACATTTTCCCCTGTGGAGCATGTTATGCCATAATCCCCTTTCCTTCATTCCTCCTTTCCCTTCAGGATTTTGGGCAAACATAGGCAGATACCTGGCATGTTTTCCAAGCCAATAGGTTTAGGATTTGAACTGTGGTTGGTCCTCTGGGATCCTGCTTCCTTAACCACTATGCTGTGGGTCGAGCTAGTTTCAACTTTTTTACTAGTAATTATGACAGAATACACACACATACACACACACACACACACACACACACACACACACAGAGTATAGCTCTGTGTGTATGTTAATGAGAATATTTATTTCTTCAATAATTAATATTTACCAAGGATATGTTGTGGGCCAGACATGAATCTAGTATTGCAAGCTTACCATTCTAGGGGCTAATTAATCTTCAGATTAGTACTATGGATTTTATCAATGTCAGCATGTTACGAATGTGATGCAACTTGAAGAGTTCTGTAGTTTTCCTATAGTCGCCTGGCTGGTAAGTGACACAGCTGGATGCAAGATCAGGCCTTCTGCCTCCAAGTCTAGTACTGCTTGTTTTTTTACTGTCTATAACAAGAGCTTGCCTCATTCCAGAGTCTGCCTTCCCTTCTCTGATGAAAGGATGAAATTGACCACAGAACACCATGTATGTCAGGCAAGTCTTAGGTTTCTATAAGCATGGTTTATTCCTTTTTATTTATTTTTTCTTTTTTTTGGAGAGGCTTTTGCTATAGGGCATGTGCGCTCGCCAGAAAGACAGAGAGAGACAGAGAGCGAAAAATCACCCCCCGGGGGGATGGCCACGCCACAATCCCTTCCCCATTCTCGGGATCTTGGGCAACATGCGTTCACTGTGAGTTTAAGCCACTGGGTCTGGGACTCAAACCGTGGTCGACTACATGGTAGTCCAGCGATATAGCCATTACACTAACTGCTGGTCCCAAGAACCTTTAAAAAAAAAAAAAAAGAAAACAGATTAGATGAGAAGTGACGTGACAGACTTGATTTCCCTATTTCTAAATAGATTAATTCTATAGACAGGTATGTGTATACCCTAAAAATCATCAAAAGATACTCTACAATGTTTTTTTTTTTTTCTCACAACCAGTTTCACTGCCTGCTATATTTTGAATGTGTCCCCCCGAAGAGTTTGTGTTGGGAAATTAATTCCCAGTGCAACAGTGTTGGGAAGAGGGACTAATGAAAGGTGATTAGGCCATGAGGGCCCTTCTATTATGAATGGATCAATGCCTGTTATTGTGGGAGTGAGTTCATTAAAAGAACAACATCAGTCCCCTTCTCTTCTCTCTTACCCTCTCTCTGCTTCTCTACTTGTCTGATATGTGAGGAACTGTTTCTCCTCTCTAAGGATGCAGCATGCGAGCATCCCTTAACAGACTCCAGACCTGCTGATACCTTCATCTTGGACTTTCCAGCCTCCAGAACTGTAAGAAATAAACTTCTGTTCTTTTAAAATTACACAGTCCCAGATATTCTGTTAAACTAGCACAAAATGGACTAAGTTACTGCCTTATGACATACCTGTGCAGAAATTCCTTCTTTCTGTATAACACAGTACCCCAGCACTCACAGGTGAACCAGCAGTTTACATGTGATCCTGTGCATGTTAAATTGAATGAAATTCTTTTACATTCTAAAAGCAGAAGACTTGAATATCTTTTGTCATCATATTATGCCTATATACACTACTTGAAGAGAGCCACTTAATCCATATTAGTTCCCCTTTGTTTTGGTAAATGAATTCTCAACTCCAGGTCCTTTTGCATATTTTTCTTACTATTATAAATTTATATTTGAAATTCAGCTCCAGACACACACCTAAGATATTTAATTTCAGGTACTTTTGTCAAGGGTTTCGGATAGAATTGCTCCCTGTCTGGACCTGCAAGCTCTCATAGTCCAGGACAGCAGGATCCTGGCTACCATTCATGAAAGTGTCAATTTGTCCAATATATTGTTGGGGCTTAAGAGCCAACAGATAAATTATAGGGTGAACTTTAAATACCCACTAAGAGCTAGATTCCTACCCCTACATTACCTGGAGAATAGACCTGCTTCACAATCCATTCTATCCTTTCCTACAGAACTCCTCAAAACCTGCAACTAATCTACTTACCATAAAGGGGCTCTGAGTTCCAAGTAAGTCCAGTGGGACCATCACTAGTTTCTTATGATTACTTTTTTTTTGGAGAGGTTTTTGCTATAGGGCGTGTGTGCTCACCAGACAGACAGAGAGAGACAGAGAGAAGAAAGCAAGAAATCACCCCCCAGGGGGGATGGCCATGCCACAGTTCCTTCTCCTCCATTCTCCTCTTAGGATCTTGGGCACGCACGCACACGTGCCCGGCGTAAGTTTTAAGCCACCAGGTCCGGGACGCGAACCACAGTCAACTACGTGGGAGTCCAGCGACATAGCCATTACGTTAACTGCTGATCCCTCTTATGATTACTTTTAATCCGAATCCTGAATTTGAAGCCTCAAAAACAGCGGAAATTAAATAGTCTATTTTCCCTCAGTTAACTGATTAATATCTCTAATTGACTAGGGATAATGCAGATCCCCTGTGGAACATCCACCACTGTAAACTGATCTTTTCCACTTCAGCACCTGTGGGCATGGATCATCACAGGTCAGATTTTGCTGGCTCCCTTTTCCCCATGTTGATGTGCACTCCCACTTTTCCCCACACTGCTCTGATGAGTCTCCCCGGGTGATGCATATGCGTTTACTCTCACCTTTGTCCTAACTCTCTCTAGGCTCCACCCCTGCTCTGCTCTGTATTTCCTGGGTGTTCTCAGTCTCTGGGTTGCCCAGCTATGTAGTGACTTAGGGTGACCAGGGAGAATGCTG
Organism: Tupaia belangeri chinensis; assembly: GCF_000334495.1. NCBI lineage: Eukaryota > Metazoa > Chordata > Mammalia > Scandentia > Tupaiidae > Tupaia > Tupaia belangeri. The sequence continues at coordinate 406,065 of NW_006159570.1, forward strand.
TGACATACTTGGTTAGAGGAATATTGAAGTAATATTTTCTTTTCTTTCTTTCTCTTTCTTTCTTTCTTTCTTTCTTTCTTTCTTTCTTTCTTTCTTTCTTTCTTTCTTTCTTTCTTTCTTTCTTTCTTTCTTTTAAG
>NW_006159570.1:406232-406545 GCF_000334495.1 Tupaia belangeri chinensis
TTCTTTCTTTTTCTTTCTTTCTTTCTTCTTTCTTTCTTTCTTTCTTTCTTTCTTTCTTTCTTTTAAGCAACACTTTATGTGATCTAAAGTTTCACCATTTCTAGAGAAGGAACCTTTCGTCCTCTAACTACAACCTTCCTGCTTTTAGGGCTGGGAAGGGTGGATACCAGGGATACTGGTAGGGAACCTGGGTTAACAGATACCATGTCAGGACCATCCCTCCTTCTGACGGGTGCTCCTGGCTGTGCCCTCAGGGTTATGAGAACACCCATAATATACCCAAGGTCACAGGCAAATGGCTCAGAACGCTCTT
>NW_006159570.1:406576-474494 GCF_000334495.1 Tupaia belangeri chinensis
CAATCGCCTGACCACACATCCCCTTCAGAGCCAAATCCCACTTAGACACAAGCTCCAAGCTTGGCTGCATATTCCCAAGTGGACAATAAACTATAATTACCTTAAGGAAAAACCACTTAACTGTAACATCCGTGATCTGCAAACTTTCACATGTGAATGAAATGATGCCTCAGTGGTGGCAGAGAAGTGAAAGGAATAAAAAACCACTTCTGATTTTCAGGATGATGAAATAATGGCAATAGAAAAATAGGCTGTTCTGCACGTGGATGAACAAATGAGACTTCTACTTAATGGAAACCTCAATGAAATGCCCCATACTATATGTCAGATAAATAATTACAGCCACTACACAATGACCTACCTGTTTAATGACCTCTTGGACTTAACACCAGGTCTCCAGCACTGGGAATCTCCTTTCTCAGTCTTTGTCTTGTTCCCACAGTCAGTTTAGTATTCACGACATGAAGCATTTGCAATCACACAAAGCTGCGTATAATGTTTGTAAATTTTCTTTTTGTGCATCCTTAGTGGTATTCAGAATAAATAAAAGTGATTACAGGATTTATACTATTGTGTCGTGGTGTGTCTTTTCCCTTTCAGGACCTTATCTAATACATGCTTTTCATATGGATAGAATTGCATCGGTCCAGTGTGGTGTCACGTGATATTTATTTAAAAATACATACATACCCTAGGGCACCACCACACACCATACAACACTTGCCTTTACATTCTTTGCTTATTGACCAAATCATTTAACAACCTAGTTGCAGGGATGGAACTTGGTTATTAAGTGAGAGATACCTTTATATAAAAATTAGAGAAACCGAGGCCGATAGGTGGCATGATGGTTAAGGGTGTTGGACTCCCATGTGGCCAACTACAGTTCGAGTTCTGGACCTGGCATCTTACTTTCTCACTCTCCCTCTCTCTTCTTCTCTTACTCTGTTCCTCTCTGGTCGAATTAAAATAAATAAACAAAGGAATAAAGTTAAATAAAACAATTATTTTTTTTAAAAAAAGAAATTAGAGAAACCTAAACCTTTAACTTTGATATCAACTTATTTCCAAAGTCTGCAAATTTCAAAGAGCGATGAAGAAAATATTAATCAGGTTAGCCCTATAAACGGGTGCAGTGGTTAAGTGCTGGACATAGAAAGCCACATCCCACATGGACAACCTCGGTTTAAATTTCAGTCTTGACAGTTGGCTAGGCATGTATATGCGCATGTCCAAAATACTGACAAAACAGAAAAAATGGAAGAAAAAGGATTACAAGTGACCATGTCCCACTGAGGTGGAGGGGGGGGCTCTCTCTAGTGAGTGTGTGTACCCACTGGCAATTAAATAAAAAAGAAAGGAAATATTAATCATGGTGCAAAGTGAGGGAGGATGTTTGTCACAAACATTGTCTCTCTCTCCCAGTGACCTCTTATTTTGGGAGCTGGTCATGAGCGAGTATAGACTGGATAGCCTTGTCCCGATGGGCTGAGCAGATTGGGATGGTTGTTAGGTTGTGCCAGGAATGAGTGGATGGAAGGGACAGCTGCCCTTGATGAGCAGAACTGAAATCATCACTCAGATAATTGCCAGTGAGAGCCTTGGGTGAATCCCCTAAAGCTCTAGTATCTATTTAAAAATTAATTGCCTTTGACATTGGAAACACACATCCTGGATCTCATGTGGACAGCTTCTCTTTGAGGTCTACAATATGCACTGCTGGGCTGCAGATGTGCTCAACTACAAATGTAATTGGGATAATCCCAATCTGTACAGTTGACCATGAGAACCAATCATGAGGAATTAGGAAGTGGGATGAATCTAAAAGTCATATGATATGAGGAGGCACAACCATTTTCCCTCAGAGTGTTTAACAGCACCGATGAGTCACAAACACACTTTCATTTTGCTGATAACCAACAAATCATCTGTAGCAACATAAAAATTATGCAGGGTCAAAGGGCTGTTTTTCCCTAAGAACCTTCTTTGGATAATACTCAGTTTGTATATTCCTTGTTCATTTTCTTTTCTTTTTCATCTAACATTATAGGTTTATACAATTATTCCTTTTAAAACTGTAAGTTTCATCCTGGGAATGGAGACTGAAATTCTTGGCTTTCAAGAATATGTGGGGGACTTGGGCTGCCATTACTCCCTGTGTTGATTTTGTGACATTGTATCAGTAGGAAGGGCCCCTAGAGGCTCCAGATAATTTTACTCTCCGCATACATGCCACTTATCTGTTCAGAGTTCGTGCTACTTCCCCAATACAGCCCAGCACCACTCGGCTGCCAGACCTGTCACCTGGCCCCTCTTCTGCTGTATGTGATGACATTATTGGACTGTGAGTATGTTTGGACTGGGTTGCTGAACCTTTGTTATATACCTTAAGCAGGTTGTTTTCGGTTAGTGCAGAGAGTTCAGAAGACTGCTGTACCAAAACCTCTTTATGTATTTAATGAGATGAGAAAATAAACTGCAAAGATTTTACTTAATAACAATCTTGTAAAGATTTTACTAATGGCAAGAATTAATGACTCACATCAAACTTGGTGTTCATTCAGTTCAGAGACATTTTGCAAAAATGGATTGAATTCTCTTCCTTTCTATAGAATCGTATCACCGTTCACTGTGAGGACAATGCATTGAGCAATTCATGATTAAGTTATACAGGAAAACTAAAATTCCTCATCTATGCATAAACTCGCCTTTTCTTATATTTGGTAAGCCCTAAGCTTACATATTGATTCAGCTAAATAACCAAGTCATTCTGATGCTGACATTTTTTGCAAAATTATAAAGAAAGAGTGGAAGGAGAAAAAGAAAGCGAGCCCTCTCTCCCTGCCAATTCCCCAGTCCCCAACCAACATATTCCAAAGTCCTAAATTTGCTTTCCATTAAAACAGTGGTTAGACAGCAGCTGTTGAGCCTCTTAAGAGAGTACACGATATGGTAATAAACATGATTTCAGAAATAGGCTTTTTGTTCACTTTACTGGGAAACACAATAATGAGCTCTGCATGTTTGCTACACTTTTCACTCCAGACCCTGATTTTAACGAGGGGCCCACTGCAATCGGTTCACTCCCTACCTAGCAAGTGGAAACGTTTGCTGTGCCTTTCCGTCCCAGCCACCCTGACTGTACAGTGCATTGTAAAATGCTCTTTGAAGTTCATGTGCCATCCATTTACAGAGCACACCACAGGTCGGCATGTGCCGCCCCTCTCTCCAGTTGCGTTTGGTGTCCCAGTGTCTCTGGGGAAGGTTCAAATCTGACAGTGCCCTTTCCTTAGGGTATCCACGCGTAATGCTGCATTTGCCAGATGGAGTCTGAAATTTTATGGCCGCTAGCTTGCTGCTTGTGTAAGAAACCTAATTTATAGAGAAATAGGGTGATGATTTTAATGCAAACAAATGTCATGAAAAGTACTTCCTGAGTGTCTCCTCCTATACACTCAGCTGGTTATGTGTAACGATTGACGTGGCTTCTTTTTCTCCAGTGTACCAGGCAGTCCTGGGAAAGTAGAAAAGACAGATGTGATCCAGGATATTATGAGTGGATGGAGATGAGTGGAAAGAAGAAGGAACTGGCATTTAAGGGTGTCCCAGTATGTTTTTCAGGACTTTATCTGGGAACCCACTGAAGCAGTGAAATATGCTTTATATACACTTATATCAAGTCTAGACTTTCTGTTTTGTTCTTAGCTTTTTGCCATAGGGTGTATGTGCTGACCAGAGAGAGAGAAATAGATGGTGAATGGGAAAGTGAGAAATCACACCCCTGGGGTGGGGATGGCGTGGGGATGGTGTGGGGATGGCCACACCACAGTCCCTACTCTTTCATTCTCCTCCTGGGATTTTGGTCACACACATGTGCCTGGAATGATTTTTAGCCATCAGGTCTGAGACTTGAACAAGGATTGGCCATGCGGAAGTCCAGCACCTCAATCACCATGCCACCTGCTGGACCCTGAATCTAGACTCTTAAACGTTGCAACTAAAATATTCTTTAGGAGAACCCATGCTCTATTCTATGTGGGCATAGTGTTTCATGGTTTAAAAGGCACCTTTTTTTTTTTTTTATTTGTTATAGGGTATGTGCACTTGCTGGGGAGAGAGAGTGAAGAAGTAGAAAGTACCCCCCAGGGAATGATCACATGCCAATCCCATCTTCTCCATTCTCCTCTTGGGATTTTGGGCATGCATGCGCCTGTACCTGGCGTTGTTTCCAAGTCATTGGGTTCAGGACTCAGACTGCACAGTGGGATGTATATATATATATATATATATAGCATCTAGCCACCTTAACCACCAAGCCCTTGACTGGCCTTAAAGTATAGTTAAAGGGCCAACAAGTAGTGTGGTGGTTAAAGCACTGACTCCCAGATGGCTGACAGTGTTTCAAGTTCTGAACCCAGTGGCTTGTTTTCTTACATTCCCTCTTTCTCTCACTCTCTGTCTCTGTCTCTTTCTGGTGAGTGCATGTGTCCTACAACAACTTTAAAAATAATAACAAAAATAAATCATATTACATAAATAATTCAAAAAAGTGCTGTTAAATATTTTTTTACATTTTTCGAATTTACATTTAATCACTGTATATCTTTACCATGTACCAAACTGGTTTCCCAGTATGATCATAGTGCCTATTAGTAAAGTAAAAATATTACTGTGTACATTATCATCAACAGATAGCTTTTCATTTTTTGTGTCTGTCAAATATTTCTTTTTCCCTGATCCCCTCCCTCTCGCTGTCTCTAGTATCTGCAGTTTTCTTCCCTGTTGTTACACCTTTCAATCTTTCAGTTTTTGCCATAGAGTACAGACATTCGGTATATATTAAGTGGAATAAAAAAAAAAAAAAAAAACCCAAAAAGGGGCCCGCAGGTGGCTTGGTGGTTAAAGCACTGGATTCCCACATGGCTGATCAGGGTTCGAGTTCTGGACTTGGTGGCTTAGTTTCTCATTTTCCTTCTCCCTCTGACTCTGCTAAGTGCACATATCCTGTACCAAAATTAACAAAAAACCAATGATGAATAAAATTAAAAAATACCTTCCATCCCATCTTTACCATCTGGATAGGTTAGCTTCAGGGAAAAAAAAACAAAACAAAACACTATAAGGTTGAAATGAATCATTATTTGTATATTGAATAATCAAAGTAATGCATTCTGGGGCTGGCAAGTGGTGGTGGTTGAGAGTGCTGGACTCCCACATGGCTGACCATGGTTTGAGTCCTGGACCTGGCAGCTTGCTTTTTCACTTCCCCTCTCTCTGTTGCTCTAGCTCTCAATCTCGCTCTGTCTCTCTCTGGACAAATTTATATAAATAAAGTTAAATAAAATAATTTTTATAAAAGCAATGGATTCTTTTAAAAAAGTTATTTATTTACTTAATTCCATTTGTTATTATTATTATTTTTAAAATTTCACCAGAGAGACACAGAGAAAGAGAAAGGGTGAGAAAGGAATGTGAATTGCAGTCAGCCATGTGGGAGTTCAGTGCTTTAACCACCACGCCACCTCCTAGCTCTGAGCAATGGATTCTTTAAACTTGGTTCTGATAGTAATCAATTACTGTACCTGTAAGTCTGAGGGTGAAATGAATCATTGAAGAGAAGCAAACTGCTGAGCTTCATGTTATTTGAGGCATATGAAAGAACTTCATGTTGCTTTAAGATTCTTGAGATTATTTATGAGTTGATGAATTATATCAAATAAATAATTATACTATTATAAATTTAAGTTGGTTATCTACTGAAGTCTGTGATCTCGAGGCTTTCATTAATAAGCTAGAATATTTCCACAGTTATTATCACATTGAAGGAAGGAAACTTTGAAAATCATCTCACCATCTCCTTTATTTTACAGAGGGAACATGGCTTGTTCAAGGTCAACCAGATGAAACCACATCTGAACCCAGATCTTCACTGTTGGCCCATGACTTCCTACCCTTGGACAAATGCAATTTCTGTTATATATTACATTAGATCAACATTTCTCTTAGTTAAAAAGAAGTGGTTATAAATTGCAATGTATGGACTTTATCTGGATCCAGACCTTAAAACAGTTTTTTAAAATGATGAAATTCAAGAAATTTGGGACCAGCAGTTAGCGTAATGGCTGTGTCGCTGGACTCCTGTGTAGTCAACTGCGGTTCGCATCCCAGACCTGATGACTTAAACTCACTCTGGGTGCGTGTGTGTGCGTGCCCCAGATCCTGAGAGGAGAATGGAGGAGAAGGGATTGTGGCGTGACCATCCCCCCTGGGGGATGATTTCTCGCTTTCTGTCTCTCTTTGTCTTTCTGGTGAGCGCATGTACCCTATAGCAAAAACCTCTAAAAAAAAAAAAATCTGGATCCAGACCTTAAAACAGTTTTTTAAAATGATGAAATTCAAGAAATTTGGGACCAGCAGTTAGCGTAATGGCTGTGTCGCTGGACTCCTGTGTAGTCAACTGCGGTTCGCATCCCAGACCTGATGACTTAAACTCACTCTGGGCGCGTGTGTGTGCGTGCCCCAGATCCTGAGAGGAGAATGGAGGAGAAGGGATTGTGGCGTGACCATCCCCCCTGGGGGATGATTTCTCGCTTTCTGTCTCTCTTTGTCTTTCTGGTGAGCGCATGTACCCTATAGCAAAAACCTCAAAAAAAAAAAAAAAGAAATTTATGCATCAAGCAGATATAAAATAATTAGATATGCTAATTTTAAGTATGCTTTTTGTACTGTGATTATGTTAGGAAAAATACAGAGTTTAAGAGCCAGCAGGTGGCATGGTGGTTAAGGTGCTGGATTCCTGCATGGCTGACCACCATTCAAGTTCCAGATCCAGCAGCGTGAAAATCAGGCTGGGTGTATGTGCATGTGTACCCAAAATCCTGAGAGGAGAATGAAAGAGAAGGGATTGCAACATGGGTATCCCTCTTGGGGAGTGATTTCTCATTCCTCTGTCTCCCTTTGGCAAGAGCACATGACCTATGGCACAAACCTGAAAACAAAACAAAACAAAACAAAACACCTTTCTGTTTAAGAACTTCATAGTAAAATATTAACAAGTTATATGATATGTATGAAATTGGCTTCAAATCATATGATAGAGGTGGGTATAGAAGAAACACCGTTTGTCTTGAATTGATAATAATTAAACTGGGTCATGAGTATGTGGATAAGCCTGGAGAACATTATGTTAAGTGAAATAACCCAGGCAGAAAGAGGAATACTGCATGTTTGTGCTCATATATGGAAACTAAATAAGATGATCTCATAGAAATAGAGAGAAGCATAGTGGTAACTAGAAGCTGAGAAGGGTAGGGTTGGAGGGGTTAAAGAAATAATAATGTTATTGAATGTATAAAAGAAAATGTAATAAAAAATAAAGAGAAAAGTATAAAAAATAAAGAAAATAGAAAATAAATGAATTATATACAAAATAAAAAAAGGAAATATTTGTTAGTGAACACAAAATTAAACTACTGATAGATAAGAACAACTTCTAATGTTATATAGTAGAATAGAGTAATAGAGTTAACAATAATTTTTTTGTTTATTTCATATTAGCTAAAGGAGAGGATTTTGAATGGACCTAACACCAAGTACTAACAATGTTTGAGGTAATGGATATGCTAACTATCCTGGTCTGATCATTACACATTGGGTTCATTAACTGAAAAATCACACTGTACTCCACAGATATGTACAATTACTATGAATTGATTTAAAAAAATGGCTCAGATTAAGGACCAATCAGTTGAAGAATCCCATTCAAAAGCCATAACCATTTAAAAAATGATTAGTCTTCAAGAGAGCATATAAAAATTACTATTTTATTTCTCAAAAGACAATTATGATTAATTAATACAATCCATGGTAACAAGATTAAATTTCCTGATTTTGAAAAGTCTACTGTGATATAGAACAAACGTGCTCTTGGTAAATGCACATTGAAGTTAGGAGTAAAGGGACCTGACGTATGCAGCTTACAAGTGATTGAGAGAAGGGTGACAACACATCAGAAACAATATTAACAATTCTGGGAACTAGCAGTTAGCTTAATGGCTATGTCGCTGAACTCCCACGTAGTCGACCGTGGTTCGCGTCCCAGACCCGGTGGCTTAAAACTCACGCTGGGCGCGTGTGCGTGCGTGCCCAAGATCCCGAGAGGAGAATGGAGGAGAAGGGATTGCAGAGTGACCATCCCCCCTGGGGGGTGATTTCTCGCTTTCTGTCTCTATGTCTCTCTCTGTCTGTCTGTCTGGCAAGCACACGCGCCCTATAGCGAAAAACCTCTCAAAAAAAAAATAAAGAAACAATATTAACAATTCATAAATCAGCATAAAGGACACATGGAAGTTCCTGATCCATACCTATTTTTATAAATTTTCTGTACATTCAAAATTATAAAAATAGTGACAGAACTCTTTATGTAAAAATGGTGAGCTATGTTGGGGAATGTTTCAGTACAGAAGATATTTTCCCCCTGATTTGTAGTCACTGTTAAAGATCTGTTTCTTTGGGGCACAGTGACTCAGCTAAGTGCTACATAACATACTGCTTCTCCAAAGCTGATGCCACATGGGAGGCCAGGGTTTGGTCTCTACCCTAATCTAAACAGGCTGGGTGCTATGGTGTGCTGCTGTAGTTGTAGCTATCTGGGGTATGGAGAAACCTCGTCAAACAGAAATCAGTCTCTCTCTTCCCTTCCTTTCCTCCCTCCCATAAATAAATACATACATAAATAAATTAAGATTTTTTTTTTATAAAAAGGTCTATTTCTTTTTCCATGGCCAGGGAAAAAATGCCTCGTAATACTAATATATTCATATATTCTGGCATTGAACATTACTCTTAACTTGGGAATGGAACATGGAAAAAGGATGAAGAATGTTTCAAGTTTCTGGCATTTCAAGGCCCAGTGAACTCTTAATGGTGACATCATAATCATCACAAATCAGTTACAGGATTGTCTTCATTTCACAAATCATAGAGAGCTTAAATGAAGCATACCAATGCTTCCTCATCCTAGAACATAATGTTGTGGTAACAAATCTGAAAACAACACCAAAGTGTGATGTTTGCCCTGGACAGAAGCAAAGAGGCCTCTCCACTCTCTGCCACTTTTCCAGAAGCAAAGTTTCTAGAGTAAATTTCAACCGAAATCTAACATGATAAATACAGAGGATTTCAGAACATCGTCTAATTACTTGACCTTCTCACCTTTGGGAAGATAATATTGTTAAAGTAAAGTCAGCAATTTCCACTCGACATAAGAATTGACAGGACCGGCAAAACATATAGCGGTTACATTGCTGGACTCTCAAATGGCCAATTGTGGTTTGAATCTTGGACCTGGTAGCTTGAAAACCATCCCAGGTATGTATGCCTGCATACCCAAGATCCTGGGAGGAAAATGAAGGAGAAGGGATTGTGGTGTGGCCATGGCCCCTGGGTGTGTGTGTGTGTGTGTGTGTGTGTGTGTGTAATTTCTCACTTTCCCTCTCACTGTCTATCTCTCTCTTGCCCCCACCCTTGGGAGTGCATTTGCCCTAAGGCAAAAAAACTTCTTTGAAAAAGAAAAAAGAATCGCCACTTGTTGCTGTGTATTGAGTTCTTATTACAGTATCATTGTGCATAGGGATATGCAATTGGTTGTCTTTGTTAGGGTTGGGGTTCTTTGAAAAATATATGGAAATGACTGGGAAAATTAAAATAAAACTCGATGTTGTAGGTTAAAGTTCCAGTGACTATTGAGTGATAGTCTATGATTATGCTGCTGTTAGTGCTGTGCTTTAAATAAAAGTATATATCAAAATAAAACATACACACACACACACACACACACACACACACACACACCAGACACTTGTGCGAGTGTGCCCAAAATCCTGAAGGGAGATTAGAGAAAGAAATGGATTGCAGCCTGGCCACTCTCCTTGGGGGTTGATCTTTCACTGTCTCTCTCTCGCGCTCGCACGAGATCATGTATCTTATAGGAAAACAAACAACAAATAGTAACCTATTGCATACAGTATGCTGTCGGAATGAAAGGGAAGAATACGCTTCCTATGGTCAGGTTGCCTGTGGAATATAGGATAAATACACCTAAGGCAATAGAAGACCAAATGCAGTGTGTTGATGAGTGCTAGTCCTGGCATTGATGATCTCAGCTGAGTCCTTGATCATTGTTTCCTCAGGAAAGTTTCCACCCTCACTGGTCAGCAGTGCTCTTATCTGTTCATTGAGGGGTTGAGTTCCAGATTCCTTTCTAACTTTAAATTGCACATCATAAAATATAATCTCTCAAGTGGTGATAACACTAGCAGAAACTTATTAAATATGTGCAATAATTTTTCAAAGATCTTTTAGTCTTATACAACATGAAGAATTATTTTTGATTTTTTTAAATGATAGAAAATCAGTCTCCAGACTTTTTCATTAACCTTTACTAAAAATATGAGAAAATCTTTGGATTCATATTTTTAGCTTATTCTGGCATTTAAACCCTGAGTCATTCTATTTGAAGACAACATTGTTTTTTAAATGTCAGAATATGAAATATTTATAACACATATCTACAATGATTGAATAAGCTATTAATAGAATGCCAGCACACATAAAATGAGGTACATGTTATCACAAACCAAGAGAAAGGGAAGGAATTTGAACTCAGTTAAGTTGGAGGAGTCAGAAGCTCCATGAGAACTGGCAATAGCTAGTCTTTACCCTCCGACAACCTAAGAATGGTCAGGGGTGATGGTGTGTGAAATTCCCATTCTCAAAAAAACAGTTGATGAATCATGCTTGAATTACGATTGCTTCTTTGTGTTACAGATTGTATACTTTGGTCTGCCTTTTGCTGATTTTTACCATACAGATATGACCACTTTAGGAAATTCTGATTTGTGTAAATCCTCACTTATAAAACACATCAGAACTAGAACGATCATTTTCTTGATAAGATTTCTCTACACAACCAAGTAAGCCTATAGAAAGTATAAGGGGACTTCAAAAAGTTATAATGGAATAATGGAATTAAAGAATAAGTTTATTTTGGTACAAAAAAACTAAAATCCATACTTTTTTTTTTTTTTTTTTCGTAATACACACTTTCATGAACTTGTTGGAGATTCCCTTGTATTATTTGATTTGCCAAGCACATTTGCTGCTAAAAGTGAAGACTATGGTCTCTCTTTCAGAAGATTTCCAAAATGGAGCAAATAATACCAGACACTGAAAAGAACTCCTTTGAAACTCAAAGATGCTAAAATATAGAATTGCTTAGTAAATTAATTATATGGAAAGTCTCAAGATAGGGTTATATTTAGTGGCAATATCTATAACTCCTTAGACACAATTCTGAAACTTAAAAAGCTTAGAAAATTACTTTTTCCTCCCCACTTACATAGCAAAACTTGAGCTGACTGAACATATTTGATAGGAAGTCTGACTTGAACTGATACAAATATTTTTATAGTTTTATTTACTATATTTAGTGTGAATATTTGTGATTTTTGCAGCAGAAATATTAATGTGTTTGATTATAGGGAACTGTGTCAGATCCCACTGCTGGCCCTTCATTTCTTTTTTTTTTTTGGAGAGGTGTTTGCTATAGGGTGTGTACACTCGCCAGAAAGACAGAGACAGAGAGACAGAAAGCGAGAAATCACTCCCCTAAAGGGATAGCCACGCTGCAATCCCTTCTCCTTCATTCTCTTCTTGGGATTCTGGGCACGCAAGCATATGCTAAATTTCTATAAGCAATTAGATCTGCTTTTTGACTTTATATATCTTGTTTCATTAATTGGTTATCTTTATGAACCAGTGCCACCATGTTTTAATTATTTTAAATTATAATTTAAATAATAATAATCATTTACAATCAATCAATTAATTAATATTTAAATTATAATTAGATTATTAAGTTATAAATTATTTTAAATTATTATTTTAAATTATTCTAATTATTTTCTTGTAGATTATGAATTTTAGTAGGATTAGTTCTCCCTCATTACTTCTTTTTTCAAAAAGATTTCCAACTCTTGCCTGTTTATCCGCTCTTCTTGATTTATTTGTAACTTGGGAAAATTCATTTCTATCTTTTAAAGAAAACAAGTACGAAAATGTTTATAGGGTGAAAAGAAGATGGTATGACTTGCTGGTAGAATTTATGGAATATGATGTTCATTTAAATATTAGCTCTTTTAGTCTGGGACTTTCCTACCTGTTTACCTGGTCAATTCCCCATTTAGGTGATGGGGTTCCTGGATAAAGGATTGTGCACTTAGATTTGAACAGTGGATCTTACTCCCTTTATCCCCCCTTGAGGATTAGGCTAATATTTTCCTTTTTTTTTTTTTTTTTTTTTTTTTAACTTCTTAATTCAGATTCAGGTTCATGACTTGAGGGGAGTCTTTTAATTCCAGACTCAAATAAGTCTCTATGAATGATGAAACCAACTCTACTCAAAGAAGGATATACAATTTACTAAATAATCAATTAAATTACAGAAATACCAATTTAAAAAGTAGTCAGTACTCTTCATCTGTTACAGGATGACTTATACATAGGTTATACCTGAAATCTATTGGTATAGTCCCTCTAGCCTGTCCTGAAAACCAGTGTAAAGCTATTATTTGTTCTTGAGCAGATCAGTGATTTAACGGAAGTAATTACATTTTACAAAGAAAATCTGACAAGCATACATTGCAGAGATGGAATAGAAGGAAGACTGGATACAAAAGGCCAGCTAAAATGTACAGCTGCCAAAGTACTTTATAACCTCGGGGTGAGGTTAGGAAAAATGGGTTTGAAAAATAATATAAAAGGAAATTTGAGAGCAGAATCGAGGGCATTAGATAATCTGATGAATTATTTGCAATTTAGGATGTTAACATATGGGGATGTTAACATGATTTCTTCAAAACTTACCTGTTTAGAAGGCCTGTTATCATGGATTTTGCTCAATTCTAGTTTTTGTCTGTAGTCTATTGCCCTTCATGCAGTTTAGGATGACATCTTACACTGTGTTGTGCTGTTGACTTCACAGAAGGTCAAGTTGCCTTCTGCTCATGTGTTGTTTCTCTTAGTCGGATGTTCTTCAAAGCAGGAATCATCTTGCTTATTTCTTTGAATTTCCTGGAATCTAGTGGTCATTTTCTGCCTACAACAGAGTTTTAATAAACAGTGTTGACTGGTTGAGTGACCTAAAGGAGAAGGGAATATAAGACAGGAGGAACTGGAAAGACACAGGAAGATTCAAGAAAATATACAGGGTTCCCATGTTTCTGATGACAAAAGCAGAAATAAACAAAGGAGATCCCCTGTGTGACTTGGATTCTTCTGGAACAGACCACCCTGCCATTTAATCAAGTCTGGTCAGTGTCCCAGGGAGATTTTTCTTCAGGCTATAGCCTTGTGCTCAGCACCTGGCTAGGGACTCCCACAGTATTCATTAACTCATGGACAACACACACACATACACACGCACACACACACCACACACATACACACACACATACACACATGCACTTTTTCTTTCTTTCTTTTATTTTCACGCTTTCATCACCCCACCCCCAACAAATTAGTCAAAAAGACTGACCAAATATGAAAAAAAAAAAACTGTACCAAGTAAAGATTGTTTATATATTTTAGTTTCTCAGCATCTGCAGCTGTCATCTGTTTTCAGTTTGGTAATTTTTATTAAGGCAAAGTGGCACATGCTGTCATAGGAACTGCTCCAGCTCACGCTCCACAGCAGGTCACCGGGTATCCCCTGGTGTGCTGAGACATGATATGTTTCCTGCCAGTGGATGAGGAGGAGGGAAAGCTCTGCTCAGCATCCATTTGTAGTTCAGTACAGAAACAGACAAGCCATGGGCAGACATGGGGAATGCAGAGAACTATTCCCATTTAAGAAGTTTGTCCATTAACATCAAAAATAACTATTAAGCACTCAGAGTCCCCAACAGTGAGTTAGTTTCTCTCTGGAGGTTAAGATAGATTTGGTCTTGGGAACCAGCAGCTAGTGTAATGGCTATGTTGCTGGATTCCCACGTAGTCGACTGCGGTTCACATCCCGGACCCAGTGGCTTAGAACTCTCTCTGGGCGCGTGTGCGTGCATGCCCCAGATCCCGAGAGAATGGAGGAGAAGGGATTGCAGCGTGACCATCACCCCTGGGGGGTGATTTCTTGCTTTCTGCCTCTATGGCTCTCTCTGTCTGTCTGGCGAGTGCACGCGCCCTATAGTGAAAACCTCTCAAAAAAAAAAAAAAAATGATAGATTTGGTCTTCTGTTGGAAAGGTAATTTTGAGTCAATTTACAGTGTATTCTGGATGGGGAATCTCATTTTGTATGCTGTAATGATGTACAGTTAATGAATGTAAGATAAATAAATTTAAAAAGAATTCTGGGCTGTGATTTTCATTGTTGGTCCATCCACATGCCCAGTTTTTACCCATAACCCAGTCTGTATCTGGAACAGAGCTGCCTGGGTTTTGGAGTACTGTGTATAGTTAGAAAGAGAAGATTACAAGTCCTCCTTGTAACCAAATCATTAGTAGCATAATGATTTGAAAGTAGAACCGGGCTACTGAAACTTGAACTCTGGCAAACTCTAGGACTAATTCACATTTTTATATGCTTTGATGGAATCGCCAGTGCTAGATGTGGCAATATTTGTTGATATCGTCTCAAGGATATCTCACTAAACAATAGTGAATGAAAAATAATGTCACAAACTCATTTTACTGGTATAAGAACTGTGGCTGTTATCATTGATGTTAAGAATGATCATGTCTACCCCAGCACAGAGAAAATGAAAAGAAAACAAAATTGTGTCTAAAACTGGGTTTTTCTAGATATTTAACATCTTTTGGTGCCCTGCAGGACATGAAGCAACATCAATGCTTTCATAAGATGGTTAGTGGAGAGTTCCAGAAAGAGACCAACAGGGGCTCTTAAATGACAATGAATATATTCTGGAAGGATGATTTGGGTGGTTTGGCTTGAAATGCTCCCCCTTAAAAGCAAACAGAAGGTTTCTTGTAAGCATCTGAGAAATCGTGCCACAGCTCTTTCATTGCTGTTATGACAGTGAGCTTCATAAAACTTTTGGACTTCAAACGCTGAGCTCTTCTTGGATCCTATGACAGAAGGCTGTGACTCCCCCATGTCCTTGATACTCATAGTGAGCTACCCAACTGGCTTGCCTGATCTGCTGTCTCTGTCACTCACTATTCATTCGACCTCAGCCAAGGGCTTAATCTTTGGGCGATCCAATTCCTTCTTTGTAGCTTATGGAATAATTGACTGAGCTTCTAGGGGCAGAGAAAACAATCAGGATTAAAACTCTTGGTTGAACATAGCTGTAGCACTGATAAAATAATATATGTGTACTATACCCTGTGATGCTCTGCTTGGATCCCCTCCTCAAGGTCAATGTACCCGATTCCCATCTCCTAGGAACAGCTGCTGGTGGCTCAAAGCTTCTCCCCTCACTGAGAATTATCCTCAACAACAGAGAACTGTCTCACTCAAGGTTCCAATTTCTCCAGGGTGGTCTGGAACCAAATATTGATTTCTGTAGGGCATCCTAAGCCATAATCAATAATTATTCACCTTACATGATTGGGAAACAATTCTGAAGGGCTCTCCCAGTTCTAGAGTTCACCATAGAATTTGCTGAAACTCAGTTTTTCCCTTGTGTGGCAAAGTTCTCCTTCCATCCATTCCTAACAGATTTATGTCCCAAAAACATTCTTCAAAGTATATACTGCATGTAATATTCCATTTTCAGAAGCTGTTTCCAGAAACCAGCTGAAGATAGTTGGTAGCAAGAATAGTCACAGGTAAGAGATTCTAAGAGAAGAATAATTTGTTGACCGAATGTCAATGAGGATCCCATTTCTACTTGTAAGTGATATGTAGACATGTCCTGGCATGTTACTATAGTATAATTATGAAAACCTTTACTAGAGATAAGGTAGGTTGGGTTATCGGTAAAGAAGACACACTGGCTGGTGTAAAATATTTTGAGCTTATGAAGAGAGAGAAATCCTAACTATAAGGTCTTTGGAACTGAGGGGTTAGTGCTGAGCAACACCATTCATCAAAAAGGATAGCAACAGTCTCTGGGAACCAGCAGTTGGCGTAATGGCTATGTCACTGGATTCCCATGTAGTCGACCGCGGTTCACGTCCCAGACCTGGTGGCTTAGAACTCATGCCAGGTGCGTGTGCGTGCGTGCCCAAGATCCCGAGAGGAGAATGGAGGAGAAGGGATTGCGGCGTGACCATTCCCCCGGGGGGTGATTTCTCGCTTTCTGTCTCTATGTCTCTCTCTGTCTGTCTGACGAGCGCACGCACCCTATAGCAAAAAAAAGAAAAAAAAAAGACAAAAAAAGGATAGCAACAGTCTCTTACCATTTCAAAGCAAAATGTAAAAATTGGAGGGCCTCCATGGCAGAATTAAAGGAAATTCTAACTTCTTGCAGCTGGAGGGTAGACTGAGAGAAGACCAGGTTCAAGATAATCCTAAGAGCAGTGGAGCTTTGGAGAAGGTTGAGCTCACATCCTGGAAGTTCTCCTGAGCCAACATCAGGGCACAAGTAGGAGAGGAGTGGAATCCTAGACTTGGGCTGTGTATATCTGGGCAGACTTGGTTGTGAATTTTGAAACCCCTAGTTCTCTCCAATGTTTTGGGCTTGTAGAAGTAACCCATCTCCGCTTGATAGAAAATAGTGATGCTACTTATCTTAAAACCATGCAGAAGCCTCAGCAAAGAGGGAAATGCTTTCCTACTCTCCTTTAAGATATTCCTTCTTGGCAATCAAACAAATGACGAGGGTCAATCCCTAGCATAGACTGATTTAGGATGAGTTGGGCCTGCTGAGGAAGGAGAGAGACTATATACCAAAGGAGCCATGGGCTCTGGCTTAATGTCTGGGAAAAGTTTGCATGGACCTGCATCTTTTTTATTTTTAAAAAGTTTTTGCTATAGGGCACTTGCACTTGCCAGAAAGACAGAGAGAGACAGAGAGAAATAGAGACAGAAAGCAAGAAATCACCCCCCAAGGGGAATGGCCATGCTACAATCCCTTCTTCTCCATTCTCCTCTTGGGATCTTGAGCACAAACACACGCTCCCGGTGTGAGTTTAAGCCACCAGGTCGAGGACTTGAACTGTGGTCAACTACATGGGAGTCTAGCAACATAGCCATTATACCGACTGCTGGTCCCCATGGGCCTGCATCTTGAGGGTTCTGGGTCAGGGAGCATTGAAACACAAAACTGAGTAAGGTAAAGTTTGATACAGGAGCCCTTTCCCATGATAAATCATTAAGCATCATAGCCAGGTTCTAGGTACAGTGCGAATGTGCTGCTGGAATGGCTTTTGGAAGCTTGGAACATGTGATGGTTCACATTAAGTAAATTAGAGACAGAACTTTACTGCTAGATGGTAGAAGAAGGCATCAAAAGTCTCCGAGTATCAGGTGTGCTAGAGTGGATATGATTTGCAAGGCCAAAAACCTACCAGTTGACTCTATTCCATTTGCAGGTCTGGAGTGTTTCTATACTGATAAGAAATGTGCCCAAGAGTGGAGCATCAGAAATTTGGGAAGGTCAAGTGGTGCTTAAACCTCTGTTGATTAGCAGTGATGGTAAGAGATACTGTTAGAATACTGGGTTTTCTGACTACAGTGGAGCTGATGGGATTCCAACATAAGAGAGGGTAGGTGACAGCAGGTAAGCAGGCCTTCCTCTTTATGAGGAAGGATGTTGCAACACTGTCGCAGGTGTATTTAGCAGTAATTCCCCTAATTCTTTCAAAGCCAAAAAGGCCTATGACTATTTAATTTAGTGAAGTGGGGAAAAAGGGATACCCAGACCTTTTAAAAATTATGGGCGATGGTGTCTGATTTGGTACCTGATCCAAAGTGCCATTATGAGTCTCTACTAGAATGAGGACATGTGGATATCTGATAATATATGGCTTTTAACTCAGTTTCATTCATAGTGAGACCAGTCAGTCAATGGATTCACCAGATGGTTATTTTTCTGATCCCTGAATGTATAATGGGAATGACCATATTTAGTGGTTAGTAGGATCCACACATTGGTTTGTTAGCTTATAGATAAGAGCTATCAGAGTGAGAAATGTCCAGTGGAAACCTTGAAAACTGCCTTTCCACCCCACCCTCATCCCACCACAAAGATAATAAATAAAAATCAATAGCACATTCCAGGAAAAATAGTAGAGATTAATGATACCCTAAAGAAATCAAGAATGCACAAGTAGTGGCTTCCATTATTTCTTAATTTAATTCATCAGTCTAGCCTTTATTATTGGATGAATTGACAAAGTTATAGCTTTTTACAGTGGCCTCATGTTTGCTAGAGCAAACTAACATGGTGTGTAGCCACTGATCTGGTAAGTTAATTCCTATTTATTTATCAAAAAGGAATATTATAACATAGGGTAAATTCTTTTTTATTTATCAAAAAGGAATATTATAACATAGTTCCCATTCATGTAGAATAAGCAATAATATATATTTAGTCTTGCCTTAAATGTGGACTATCTGGACATTCCTCAGAGCATCAGTTCGATCCTCTATATTGATAACAGCCTGCTCATTGGAACAGATTAGCTAGAAATGGCAGGTATTTTAGAAGCTTTGGTAAGATATAGCCATACCAGAGTGTGGGAGACAAACCTTACAAAGATTCAGGGGCTTGCCCTATCAATGACATTCTTTTTGAGGAATTCTATGTTCTGATGTATGTTGGGACTTACTTTCCAAATAATTGCATTTTATAACTTCATCATTACATAAAAGCATTGTACTTGCTAGGCCCTTTTGGGTTTTGGATGCTGCATATTCTATACTCGGATTATTTCCCAGATCCATTTATCGAGCGGTGATAACAGAAGTTGCCAGATTTTAGTGGGCCTAGAACAGAAAAGTGCTCTGCATCACATTCAGGGCACGCATTTTAACAGACTTCATGGCCCCAGAGGTGGGCCAGGATGTTGTGCAGTGTTGATGGCAAACTCTAATAGGAGAATCACAACCTAGATGCCTTCGGTTTTACAGCAAGCCTTGCCATATGCCACTTGGAACAAAAAGCACCGTCTGGCTTGTCACTGTGCCTTGCTAGAGATGAGACAGCTGACTTGATGGGACATCAAGTGACCACGTAGCCAGAGCTGCTCACCATAAATGCATTCTGTCACCATTGCCATTTCACTAGTGTCTCTCCCACGGCTCTCACTTACGGCTGGAGGAAGTAAGCAGTTTATGACCAGGTGGTGAAGGAGAAAAAGGCTCGATAGTCGTTTCTTACTTGAAGCCACAGGACTTGTCTGATAATATGATCTCCTAAATACCACATAGTCATAATATAATGGATCCTGGTTAAAAGAAAAGGTCAGGAGATACAAAGCCCAGATTTCATTGGCCAAAGCACTGAACAACTTATCTGAGTACCCTTCCTGGGAAGTATTTGACATTGCCGATTTAACCTTCCAAACTGGGAAAGATTCTTTGTATTTGGCAAAGAAACTAACACTCAAGAGAAGAGACTGTGGGAGTGCCACCTTGCTTCCTCAAAGTTCTCTTACTTCACAAATTCTTTTGTTTTGGCAGAAAGTCATCACCTGGTGGCCTACTGATTGCAGTGTGTGGTCCCCATATCCTGCTCCCCAGTGTACAGTGATCTTAGAAAAGGAGGAATGTAATCTTGTACCCTGGAACTGAGTTCTTAATGTCCAGAGGACAGGAAAGTGAGTGAGCCATTTCTTCTAAGCTTTAACTCTAATAAAAACAATCACTATATCAGAAAATCAAACAGGGATGGGGTAAAGTCAGTATTCCCCAGGGGTTTTTGGCTGAACAGTAATGGCATCGTTACTTACCGCCACAGTTGTGAGCTAAGACATGTGGAAGGATTAACTGCCAGAATCTCGGTTAGGACGTGGTCTTCCCTAGAGAATTCACTGTAGTTTCCTTCTCTGTCTTTTCACTGCATCAAAGTCTGATGGGTACTATCGTACTGAGTAACGTATGCTCAGAGAATGACTGGAGGATGCAGAGAGAAATGTGTTCTGTTTTGTGATGTGCCGCATGTGAGGAACTCTGCAGACAGAGAAGCAGACAGAAGGAGACAGAAATGAAGTGAGAGACAAAAAGGAAGGAAAGAGAAGACAGAGAGACAGAAAGAGAAGGGAGGAGAAAAAAAGAAGAGTGATACAGTAGAACGGGAAATAAGGAGAAATAAGTCCCTGTCTCCCTGCCCCACGCTCAGTGTATGAGTTGCTGCTGGGAGCGTTTGGCCAGACAGGCACAGTTGCAACAGCAGCCCTAGGGCTGTGGCCTGAGGCCAGGGTGGGCAGGCTACACAGCAGAGTCTGTGCATGGAGAGGGCTGTAGGAAGTGGAATTTATAGAAGCAAATTGTTGGAACTGGCACAGAGATTTAGTAATTAAAGTTTAAGATCTGTGTGGTAAGGCATGAATGACAGAAAAAAAAAAATCCTCTGAAGCTGCTATTGGGTCCTGGGGTGAATGCATTTCTGGTTCGTAGGCTGAAATGAAAAAGATGTCAAACTATGGGGTTATACATTTGTGACCCATGTGTCTGCTGTACAGTCAGCTCCTATTTAAATAAAACAAAAGTCAGAATGGCACCTCCTCTTCCAGGCCTCTTTCCTGTGGCACATTCCGGTAGGATGCTCTGCATCTCTTGTTCTCTGAGTCAGTTCAGACAGCAGCTTGCTTCTGCTACTGCCGCCGTCTCCCCCTCTCTGTCCCTGGACCTCACCTGCCTTATCACTCCTAGGACTTGGGACAATCTCTTTCGTGCTTTATTCCCCAAGCCACTACTGCTGCCAGGATTTGGGGTGTGCAGATTTCACTGAAAGTTTTGGGGACAAAGGCAACAACTTGAAACATCCCCAAGCATATTCTCATCTGTGGCCTTCACCAGCTGCCACTGGTCATTTTCGTTGACCTCTTGTAATGTTCTCTTCTTTTTTGTTCATGGTCAGAATTCCAGTTCTTCCCATCTCTCTTTCCCCCCTCCCCAAGGCTGCACTCAAACCCTAGCTCTGAGCCCCCTGACTTCACTGGCTGGTTTTCCACTGAGTTGGGCTTTTGATCAGTCTCTTTACCTCAACCAAAGTCCCTGT
Source organism: Tupaia belangeri chinensis (assembly GCF_000334495.1). Lineage (NCBI taxonomy): Eukaryota > Metazoa > Chordata > Mammalia > Scandentia > Tupaiidae > Tupaia > Tupaia belangeri. The sequence goes on from NW_006159570.1 coordinate 427,760, forward strand.
TTTGTAGTGAGGCTTTAATGACAACACATGTCACCCTGAGCAGATTCCTAACGTTTAGAGTGAGACAGGAGTCTTTATTTTAAATTCCTTACTTGATATTTCTTCTGTTCACTTTTCTTCCCCATTTTGGGGGCTTACATTAAGCTGAGCTCTGCAGACCCATTCTGAGTATGCAAAATGGGAACACTTTGATCTAGTATTTCCCATTGAACATCAACTCAGAACCCAGAAAATGAAATATGTAAATATAAACTTGCTCATTTAAGTCTAGGCTGTGATAGAAAAAGATTGCACTAAATTTATTCATCAATAAATAGAAGAAAGATTGACTAGAGTATGGTCTATAACACAGTTCAGTACTAAGTAACCATAAAAAATGGGAATCCATGTTAGTTTATCTTTAGTAATTCATTGACTTATTGTAAATTGCAAAAACATTTCCAGAATCAAAAGTCTCCCCTTGAGATAAAATATGCCCTGCTTCTCCTTTTCTCTCCCTCTCAGTGGAGAAATACATCGATACAAATAAGAAAAAATAGAAAGGGAAGTTCCTAAACTACTTCTGAGTGGTGGCATGGGACAATGCATTCCAACTTTACTTTATGTAATTTTTCAGGAAGATGCTTAAGCTGGGAATTATACATATCTCTTTTTAATGTTTTTTATTTTTTCAAGTGAAAACATTGACAAATATAGTATGAAATCAACTGCCCAAAATGAAATACGTTAGATATTCTCTAGATTCTGTCAAGATTTATTTTCCCAGAATATGCATTTACTTGTGAGGAAAAAGTAAAGATTTTAAAAGTACAAAATATCTAAAATAATTTCAGGAATAGTTAAGCACCTACAATATATAATGCTTATACTAAAAATGTAATTGTATCATTTAGTGATTTCTCTCTTTTTTCATTATTATTGTGATGTTTAAAGATGTTTATTGGTTTTTATTTATTTTTTTGGAGAGGTTTTTGCTATAGGTTGTGTGCGCTTGCCAGAGAGACAGAGAGAAACAGAGACAGAAAGCGAGAAATCACTCGCCAGGAGGGATGGCCATGCCACAATCCCTTTTCCTCTATTCTCCTCTTGGGATCTTGGGCACACATGCACACGTGCCCGGCATGAGTTTAAGCCACCGGGCCTGGGACTCGAACCACGGTCGACTCCATGGGAGTCCAGCAATATAGCCATTATGCCAACTGCTGGTCCCAATTTTTATTGGTTTAAATGTAGTAGTGACATTAAAAGTTTTTCACTAGAAACTTTATAAATAATTAAATATATACTTAGAAAATAAATTTTTAAATTTGTTTAATGTGAAGGGACTTCAAAAAGTTTGGGGAAATGAAATTTAGGAGTTTATTTTGCTGTAAAATATTTTTAAATACATGAATAGTTTTTTTATAATACATATTATTAAAAGAATTATTTTATTTAACTTTATTTATTTATTTACTTATTTATTTATATTTTTATTTGATCAGAGAGGGACAGAATGAAAGAGAGAGGGAAAATGAGAAAGAAAGCTGCCAGGTCCAGGACTCAAACCTTGTTCAGACATGTGAGAGTCCAGCACCCTTAACCACCATGCCACCTGCTGGCCCTCATAATACATATTTTTTAAAAAATTTACATTACATTTAATCACATTATTTCTTTACAGTGTATAACATTTCTTTTTCCAGCACAATTACCATGCTTATCAGTCAAGACAAAGATATTACCATCCACATCATCATCATCATCAAATAGCTTTTTCTTTCAAATTGTTAATATTATTCATTCTTCTTATTTTTTTTAAACATTCAATCACAGTATATCACTTGACTTGTGAAGAGAATTTACCCAACATGAAATAATTCTCAGGCCAGTCCAGTTGAGAATACTATACATGTTATCATCAACATGTAATAAACCATTTCTGTGTCCCACAAATATCAGACCTCTCTATCTGTTCTCTTTCTATCCTTCTCTATACCTTCCCTACTCCCCCCCTCCCAGTCAACACTGTCTTCAGCATCTGTAACTATTTTACTGCTTTTATGCCTTCCAATATTTCAATCTCTACCATAGACAACAGATAGTCGATATGTTAAGTGGATACATGCAATATCTTTCTTTCATAGCCTGGCTTGCTTCACTCAGCAATGAATCTTTCATATTCGACTACTTTCTAGCAAATGTCAGGGTCTTGTTAATTTTTTTTTTTATGGCTGAGTAGTATTCCATAAAGTATATGTGCCACACTTTTTCCATCTGTTCATCTGTTTGTGGACATTTGGGTTGGTTTTATGTCTTAGTAATCATGACTAATGTCGCAATAAACACGAATGTACAAGTGCTTTTCCGACTGAGCATTCTCCTGTCCTTTGGGTAGATACCCAGGAGTGGGATTGCTGGATCAAATGGTAGTTCAATTCATAGATCTTTGAGGAACCTCCATATTGTTTTCCACAGTGGGTGGGCCAATTCACAATTCCACCAACAGTGTAGGAGAGTTGCCCTTTCACCGCCACCCCACCAACACTTATCATTTTTTGTATTTTTAATCTTTGCCATTCTGACAGGGGTTAGATGGTATCTCATTGTGGTTTTAATATGCATCTCCCTTATGATGAGGTATGTCGATTATTTCCTCATATGCTTTTTGACTGTTTGATGTCTTCCTCAGAGAGATTCTTGTCTAGCTCATTCTCCCATCTTATTTTTTGGAGAGGTTTTTGCTATAGGGAGTGTGCGCTCACCAGAAAGACAGAGAGACAGAAAGTGAGAAATCACCTCCCAGGGGGGATGGCCATGCCCTAATCCTTTCTCCTCCATTCTCCTCTTGGGATCTTGGGCACACACACACATGCACCTGATGTGAGTTTAAGCTACTACACCCAGGACTTGGACCATGGTCAACTACATGGGAGTCCAATGATGTAGCCATTATGCTATCTGCTGGTTCCCATTCTCCTATCTCTTAATTGGGTTAATCTTTTTTTTTTTTGGTGGGGGGGGGGTTAGCCCCTTGAATTCCCTGTGGATTCTGGTTATTACCCTGTGGATTCTGGTTATCAGTCCCTTATCTGAGGCATATTTTATAAAATATTCTCCCATTCTGAGGATTGTCAGTTCACACTAAGTACTGTGTCCTTTGCTGTGCAGAAACTTCTTAGTCTGATACAGTCCCACTTGTCTATTTTATAGATAATTGTCCATGCACTGGGAGTCTTATTTAAAAAGTCTTTGTCTATCCTAATGTCTCCCAGACAGTGTTTTCCAGCAGTGGTTTTATAGTTTGAGGTCTTAGGTTCAGATCTTTGATCCATTTTCTTTTTATTTTTGGAGAGGTTTTTGCTATAGGGCATGTGCGCTCACCAGATAGACAGAGAGACAAAGAGACAGAAAGCGAGAAATCACCCCCCCAGGGGTGATGGCCATGCCGCAATCCCTTCTCCATTCTCCTCTCGGGATCTTGGGCAGGCACACACATATGCCCGGCATGAGTTTTAAGCCACCGTGTCCGGGCGACTACGTGGGAGTCCAGCGACATGGCCATTACGCTAACTGCTGGTCCCAGATCTTTGATCCATTTTGAGTTGATTTTTGTTAATGGTGAAACATGGGGATTCAGTTTCATCTTTCTGCAGGTAGATATCCAGTTTTTCCAGCACCATTTGTTAAAGAGGTTTTCCTGTCCCTAATGGATTGACTGGTATCCTGTGTCAAAAAGCAGTTGACTGTGTTTTGGGGTTTATTTATGGGGTCTCTATTTTATTCCATTGGTCCCCATGTCTATTTTTGTTCCAATACCATGCTGTTTTGATTATCACAGCTTTAGAGTATATTTTGGAGAGGTTTTTGGGAAGTGATATGCCACCGACTCACTCTTCTTTCACAGGATTTCTTTGGCAATAAGAGGTCTTTTAGGATTCCAGACAAATTCCATGATTGTCTTCTCTAGATCCGTGCAGAATGTCACAGGTATTTTGATTGGAATTGTGTTAATATGGGTATAATTGCCATTTTGATTATATTAAATCTTCCAATCTAGGAAAATGGGATGTCCTTTCACTTTTTTGTGTCATTTTCAATTTCTATTTTTTAGCTTCTCATAGTTTTCCTTATAGAGGTCTTTGGCTGCTTTGGTTAAATTTATTCCTAGCGATTTTTCTTAGTTAGGTTTATCCCTAATTCAATCTTGGTAGATTATATATGTCCAGGAATTTGTCCATCTCATTCATGTTCTGTTGTTTGTTGGCATATAGTTGCATCTGTCAAGCCCATTTGATTTATAATATCGTTTAGGTCCTGTATCTTTCTGCTTATTTTTTGTCTAGAAGATCTGTCTATAGGAGATAATGGGTTGTTGAGATCCCCAACAGTTACAGTGTTGTACACTCTCCTTTTAGCTCTAGCAGTCTTTCCTTCGCATATTTAGGTGCTCTTGAGTTAGGTGCATAGATATTTATAAGCGTTATGTCTTGTTGACAAATTAGCCCATTTACTACTATATAAAGCCCTTCTTTGTCTCTTCTTACAGTCTTTGTCTTGAAACATATTTTGTCTGAAATCAGTATCGCAACTCCGGCCCTTTTGTGATTTCTGTTTGTATGGAATATCTTTTTCTAGCCCTTCACTTTTAGTCTATGCATATCTTTATCCATAAGGTGCATTTCTTGTAGGCAACGGATAGAGGGTTTCTGTTTCTTGATCTATTCAGACAATCTGTGTCTTTTGATTGGATAATTTAATCTATTAACATTCAACATTATTATCGATATTTCCAGACTTTTCGATGTTATTACTGATATTTCTGGACATGTTGCTATCATTAATTGATCCATTTTCTTGGTTGTTTTTTGTTCTCTAATAGCCATTCATCTGACTTTTTAGTTTTCCTGGTAGAGAACTACCTTCAGAATCTCTTGAAGAGCTGGTCTGGAGTTAGTAAATTATTTCAGATTTTGTTTGAGAGTGTTTTTATCTTTTTTTTTTTTTCCCAGATGAAAGATAATTTTAGTAGGTTTACTATTCTTGGTTGGAATGGTTTTTCATTTAACACTTTGACTATATTTCCCCATTCTTTCCTTGCCTGCATTGTTTCTGACGAGAGGTTCAATGTCAGCCTAATGGGCTAATCTTGCCAATTTTAGTATCTTGTCTTTGTCTGTGTTTTTTGTCAGTCTGGCTATGATGTGCCTTGGAGAGGATCTTCTTGGGTTAATTCTATTTGGGGTCCTATGTATTTCTGGGGTCTGGATATTTGAATGTCTCTCTAGGTTTGGAAAGTTTTCTTCCAGGATTTCATGGAATAAATTATCAATGTCCTTATTATTTTCTTCCTCTTCTGAGATACCAATTATCCGGATGTTTGAGCGCTTGATGGTATCTAGTATTTCTCCTACATTATCTTCATTTTTATTGTTGGTTTCTCAATCTTTTTGATGTTTTTTTTCTAGGTCAGAGGTTTTTGTCTTCTACCTTTGAGGTTCGATCTGCATGATCTAATCTACTTTTAATACTTTCAAGGGAGGTTTTAATTTCCTGTGTCACATTCTTCATTTCTAGCAATTCTGTTTGATTCTTTTTCCTGGTGTCTATTTCTTCTTTCAAACTATGAAAGGACTGAATCTTGTCTCTTTTCTCTTGCATCTCTTTTAGTTTGGTCACTACAAATATTCTGAATTGTTTATCTGATATTTCCATGACTTCCATTGTGTTGTCTGTGGGGGATGAAGAATTAGTATTTTCTCTTGGGGGGGAAGACATTTCTTTTTGGTTGCTCACATAGAATCGCCTCTGTGACTGTTCCTAGTCATCCGGTGATCTATACATTCTTTCCTTAATTATTCAAGGTATCTCTGAGCATTCAAAGGCGTGCCGGAGTAAGAAATTGGCAATCTCTCTTCTGCTCTACCTCCCCGTTGCTCACCAGCACCCTGCATTATTGTCACTGGTTCTGGGTGACCCAAAGTCCTCCCTATTTTTAAAGAACAGGTGCGCCTGGAACTGAACTGCTAAGCTTTAACTCAGGAACACAGAAGAGATTGCACACTATCCAGAACACCTAAGTCCTGAGAGTTCAAAGGCAAGTAGAGAAGGGGATGAGCTGTGGGTCCTGGCCTGCCATTAAGCCCTGCAGCTGCAGGAAGCCTGATGTCTATCAAGGCTTTCGCTTGGATGGGTGTCTGCATGGGTGGGGAGGGGTGCAAATTCCTCTCAAAGTCTCAAGAAAGAATCCTGAGACTACAAAGATGAGTGGGGGAGGGGATGAGCCATAGATCCGGGTCATTAAGCCCTGCAGCTGCAGGCAACCTCCGTAATACATATTTTTAAGGAATATTTTCAAAGACTCCTTGTATATATGATTTATTTATTTAGAGAGATTTTTGCTATAGGACAGGTGTGATTGTCGAAGAGACAGAGAGACAGAAAGAGAAATCACCCCCTGAAGGGGGATGGCCAGACCACAGTCCCTTCTCCGTTCTCCTCTCAGGACTATGAGCATCATGCATATGCATCCAGTGTGAGCTTTAAGCTGCCTCAGGTTCAAACCTTGAACCTCAGTTGACTACGTGGGAATCCAGCAACATAACCATTACGCTATCTGCTTGTCCCTATATGGTTTATTTTTAAAGTTTATTTCTTTATTCCATGACTGAGACAAAGAGAGAGAGCCAAAGATACAGTACCCTCGGCAGGGTCTTGATGCCAGGATCCACCCCCAGTTCCAGCCAGACCCAGATCATGGGTATGCATGGACCTACGGAAGTCATCAGACACAAACTGGCAACCTTCTTAAGTGGGTCTGCCTTATAGCACATTGCTTTTCACTGCCAAGCTACAGTCTGGCCTCAGACCCCTTCCATATATGCTGCTTGTTTATTCCGCCAGCAAGTCAACCATACCACAGTCCTGGGATCAAGGTGAGCATAAGGTAAAAAGAGGCAGCTCCTAACACCTTGGTCCATTTTTGATACGAATCTCTTCTATTTTTACTATAGGCCATGGTTTTACTCCATAAATTTTGGAGTTTTTGCATAGCTGCCTGTTCTTTCCTCTCCCTCTTGTCCTGACCAGGACCAATGAGGTTTTCTTGTTTGTTTGTTTGCTTGGGAGAGGTTTTTGCTGTAGAGCGTGTGTGCTCACCAGAAACAGAGACTGAGAGACAGAAAATGAGAAATCACCCACCAGGGGGCATGGCCATGCCGCAATCCTTTCTCCTCCATTCTCCTCTTGGAATCTTGGGCACGCACATACACAAGCCTGGCATGAGTTTAAGCCACCATGTTCAGGACTCGAACTGCGGTTGACTGCATGGGAGTCCAGTGACATAGCATTACACCAACTGCTGTTCTCAGGACCAATAAGTTTAACAGATAAGAAAATGGACATGAAGAGAGAGACAGGGTTAATCTTTCAGCAATATACTCACCAATTAAGCCATTGACACTCTGACAGCTCTTTGTTAAATTCTTTGGGCACCAGACCCTTCTGTCTTGATACCCTATGAAACTATGATAACCCTAGGTACAGTCCTCCAGCAGGCACTAAACTCCAGGTCTTCCAGTATATTCAGAAATTACTAAATTTGGCCCTTTAAGAAGCTGCATTTTCTCTTTCAGATCAGGACAAGAGTCTACTTATTCCACACAAGTAGTTAATTCAGTTAGAGTAGTCCTGGTGGCCTAAAAAAGTCAAAGCTGTTTCCAGAGGTCCTGATTTACTCCCAGAATGTAATTTATGTACTGGGAAAAATCTGATTTGGTGAGTTTTTGTTCTTGAAGCTTAGAAGCAGGTCAAAAATTGAGAAGTCAACATATCACCTCAGTAGATGTGGTAAAGACTCAACCCCATTCAAAATGAAAATAAAAAACCTCCACATTCTGGAAGAATTTTGTGGGTGTGCACTTTTCTTTTTGCCTCATTTTGTGACCCTTGATGATCTAGGGAAGAGTGATTTTCTAACACAAAGCTGCTGCCAGCATAACTATTCATTCCCACAATATCTGGTGTAACTCAATCATCGTGCGACAGATGCTGAAGAAAGAACTGATAGCAACCCCATAAAAAAAAAAAACAAAAAAAAACAAAAAAAACCCTTTTTACTTGTAGCGTGCTGTCTCTTTCCCAAAAAAAATTCTCTTGTCATGTTTGTTTTCAGCCTGTTCAGGGAATATGCTTGAGATGTGGAGTTAAATGTGTATCATCACTCAAGTGGGAATGTTCTTATTGCTCACCTCTTTGAATATGTCTAACAGCACAAACCAGGAGAAGATATGAGAAGCTTGCAGTTTGTCACCAGGGAGTCTTCCCTCTGGGGCTTCCCCCACTGTCTCACCATGCCATCTTCTCTACAACCCTTGCCTTCCCTCCTTTAACCTTGATCTCTGTATTGAGAAGTTGTGTTAGTTTATAGACAGTGTTTTTTGAATTAAGCATTTTAGGGAAGCATGAAAAAGAAATCAAATGTAAGGTTCCTGCTCTCAGAATGGCTGAAATCAAAAGGCTCCATTTCCTGTCATCTTTTCTCTTTCTCTTTTGAAGATTTTAAGCATAGTCAACTTTCTTCCTTCCTTCCTTGGATCTGCCTTGGGGAACAGTGAGATGATCATATTTTATTTCTCATTAGGAACATATGGGTGGGCTTGGAAATGTTTAAAGTGTTAATTAGTAGCAGCCATATTTGAATCAGGTAAAATCTCAGTATTGGGATGAAGGCTTTTGATAATAGAATTTTGACCAACTTTGTCAAAGAAGGAAACTGGTAACTGTATTTTGTTTGATTTTGCTTGTAAATTCAAAACCCCCAAATTAAGCTTTTCATTGTCACTAGCTATTTGCTGGCAAATTGGATTTCTGAGCCAGAAAGTGCTATGTGGGCCTGACAACAGTGTTTAGTGACCTGGACTTACATGACATAATTCCTTGAGAGGCTCCAGTTGAGACTCTGGATTCAGGACATGTAGGACCAGTGAGTGCTGAGCAAGACACAAGGCTGAAAATGTAGTCTTCAGCTCTTAAGCTACATCAGGTGCACAGAAACCACAGTGCACCCATTTCTTGCTATTAACTGGACAATGTAGGTATGGAAACATTTTTTCTACTTCTTCTCTATTTTCTTTCCCTTGTGACTTGTTTGCACATGGACACTGTTGTCCAGGTAGTGCTGCTATATTTAGGCTTGCAGAGAAATATTTTCTTTATATCTTAGAAAACCAAGAGAAGAGAGGGCTCAGATAACTCTTCAGTCCCTACATAGTGCTTGGCATGTAGTACTCAAACATATTTATTGACTAAACCAGTAGTGGTCCAAATAACACCTAGAGAAAGAAACTGGATTCCATAGCTCCAAAGTAGTTATCACCTCCTTTAGATGAGCACAAATAAAAAAAAAAAATCTGTCTCCAGTTATTTTAATCCTCTGCATGCGTTTTCCTTTCCCAGTGACACTTTCTGGTAAGTGACTATGTTTTGAATTAGTAAGGAGATGGATGAAGGGATGGGTGAGCCCTGAAACACTTAGGTTTGTTGAGTATTGCAAACTACTCTGAGTTCAGAAAAACCTGAAGCATGTTTGGCAAAGCCTTTTCCCCTCAAACTTTTTAAGAGCATGTGGACTTGGATGGAAATTTAATCTGCATGTTCATTTACACATAACTCATCAAAACATTTTAAGCAGCCCTTTGAAGTCTACAGAGCCTTTTCAATCCTTTTTTATGGAAACTTTTCAAGCATTTTTTTTGGTTTTCATGGGAAGCTGTTTGGTTAAGACCACGCATACTGGATACTGGGCCCTTCTATTCTCCCCAAATACTTCATACTGGTCTAAACATTGTGTTCTATATTCACATGGGTTCTGTTGTTGCACCAACCCCTTTATTTCTAAGTTGATGTTGCTCATTAGGTTTTATGAAATACAGGACAAATAATTAAAATTTTTAAGTAACAAAAACATTGTCAGTCTTTGATGCACAAAAGCTGGATCTACTCAGCCTTTCATGTATGCCAATACGGGTTAAGGTGCCATAGACATTTCAAATTGTCCACAAAAAAAGTTTACACACACACACACACAGAAACACACCCATATTCACATATTTCCATTTGGATCAAGAATGCCTGTTGTCTCTGTTCATTGATGAAACTCAATGTGCCAGACACATTTGATGTGTTTCAGTTAGGTTCACAGAATGTGGACAAACTGCTAGCAGAGTGTTGTGATCATATTTGCATTTGGGTCAGGAGATTGCTGCAGCAGGGAGGGATGGATCTGAGGGAGTGATGACTTGGATGGTTACTTCCGTGGTCTAGGTAATGAGGCAGAAAGGCAGGCACAGATTTGAGAAAGAGTTGGCAGTAAATTAGCAGTAAAGGGGCTGGCTTAGGTGACTAGAAGAATAGTACTGATGGAAAGTGAAGTAAAAATATAGGAGGAAGAACAAGGGTTTGGACTGAGAGAAAGATGGTAGACTCAATTACAGACATGTTGACTCTGACATATATATTGAGTTGGAAGGAGGTATTGGGCTTGTGGTTATAATGCTATGGAGAGAGTTCTGGGGTGGATACGAATTTGTCAGTTACGAGTTTGTAGCTGGATAGTCATAGGTGAGAAGTAGGTGAACTTGCTTGTGAAGGTTAGCGGAACAAATTTGTAATTTGGGCAGATGAAAGAAAGATGAGGGAGGAATAACAGCTAAAGGAAAAGGGTTTTTCTAGGTGGTAAAGTCCAAGTTTCTGCCATGGCCTGGAGGTCTTACTCCATCAGATTTCCTGCTAGTTCTTTAAGTTCTCATTCTGACCTTTTCTTCCTTGACTATATAAAATATACTTCTGGATTAAGATCTTTGTCTCTACTGCTCCACAGAAATGCTTCCCCTCCAGATGCCTGTGTGTCTCAATTTCGGTTCATTCAAGCCTCTATTCACATATCTGTCACCTCCTCAGAGAGGCCTTTCCTGACTACTCTATCCAAAACAATGCCTCCTTCCAATTTAATCTTTCCTGTTATTTCACAACATTTGTCATTTCTTTACATATTGTTTATTTGTTTAGTTTTGTCCCCTCAAGAAAATGTAACCCTATAGGAATATGGATACTCTTCTGTTTGGGTTATTGCTCTGTCTTCAACTCTTTGAAGGTTCCTGCTCCTCACCTTAAGATGGAACAACTTTGTAGTAAGATTTAGACTGCAAAACTCAATCGCTCCACAATTAGGGCAAGGATAATATCTTTGTTCAACTCCATCTCCTCCCTGTCCTGCTTCACTCCCTTCCTTCCAAGAGTTTCCTGGATATGTTGCCACAATAAATCACATACAACTGAATCCTTATCTTAGGATCTATTTCCAGGGAAACTGGCTGAAGACATTCACAAAGCTATGGACCTTATGTATTGAAAATAAAGTCTTCTACTCATTAAGTAGGTGTATAAACTATTCTAAAATGAATGAAAATGCAGCCTGATTTTTCTTTAACATTACTTATTTGTTCCTTGACTAAAAGAGACACACAGAGAGAAAGAGAAAGAGGGAGAAAGACAAAATTCCAACAGGCTCTCAGCACCGAGATCCGCCCCCAGCCTCAGCCTGGGGTCATGGCATGTGTATACCTGATATACCCAATGAGGTCTCCAGACACAAACCTCAAAACCTTCCCATGAATATCAGACTCACAGAGCATCACGTTTTACTACTGTATTACCTGTAGTTTGTATTTTAACCCTATGATTGATGATCTGGTAGGAAGGGAATCTATCAGGAGAAGAAGGCTGTGCTGTTCTGAGCAAACAAAAGAATGTAATTCTATGGGAACTAGCAGTTAGCGTAATGGCTATGTCGCTGGACTCCCACGTGGTCGACCGCGGTTTGTGTCCCGGACCCGGTGGCTTAAAACTCACGCCGGGCGCGTGTGCGTGCGTGCCCAAGATCTCGAGAGGAGAATGGAGGAGAAGGGATTGCGGCGTGACCATCCCCCCTGGGGGGTGATTTCTCGCTTTCTGTCTCTATGTCTCTCTCTGTCTGTTTGGCAAGCGCACGCGCCCTACAGTGAAAATCTCTCCCCCCCCAAAAAAAAGTTTAAAAAAAAAAAGAATGTAATTCTACAACTGACCCTTCCTCTTGGACCATGGAGATTAAATAGCAGTACCTGCTCTAGCAGAATCTGGAGAAAAAACCCTCATTAATTAAGGAAAGAAGTAAAGGAAACAAACTTTTAATAAAGCAGCAAAGAATACAGAGGGGCTTAATTTGACATGGAGATTCAGGTGGAAGCATTGAATGACTTGGAAAATCAGTGAGGAAAGGAAGCAGAAAGGAGTATGAAGGTGAAAGTCTTAAAAAAGTGTTTTTTTTTTTTTTTTTTGAGTTGATAATGAGATGCGGGTGGGGCCAGGGAGATGATATTAGTTCCAAATGGTGTTAAGTCTGAGACTACTTGCTTAATTTCATCTTATTTGGGGCAGAAGTGAGCCAAGATGGCCAAGGGTGATTGGCTGGTTTAGGTGACAAAAGGAATACTACTGATGAAAAGTGAGGTAAAAATAGAGGAAGAAGGAGACCAGCAGATGATATAATGGTTATGTTGCTGGACTCCCATATTATTGACTGTGGTTCGAGTCCTAGACCGGGCAGCTTAAAACCCTTGCTGGGTTCATGTGCATGTGTGCTCAAAATCCTGAGAGGAGAATGGAAGGGAAGGGATTGTGGCATGGCCATCCCCTTGTGGGTGATTTCTCTCTTTCTGTCTCTCTGTCTCTCCAGCAAGCACACGTGCCCTATATCAAAAACCTCTCTTATAAAAGAAAAAAAGAATATAGGAGGAAGAACAGAGGTTTGGATAGAGATAGTGAACTCAACTACAGACATGTTGACTCGGACGTGTAAATTGAGTTGTAAGGAGGTATTGTCTTATAATTATAATGCTGTACAGGTGATTGCTCACTTTCTCTCTCTCTCTGTTCTTTCTCTGTCTCTCTCCAGTGAGAGACCACACTGTGGTCCTTTTTCTTCTATTCTCCTTTCAGAATTTTGGGTATGCATACACATGCACCTGGTATGCTTTTCAAGGTGCTGTATCCAGGACTTGAACCTTGAAATTGGCCATGTGGGATCCAGTGCATTAACCTCCATGTCACCTGTTGGCCCTGGACTGTGTGTGCTCTTCTAAGTGTTAAAAGAAGCTGGTGTAAAATGGAGCATATCAAATCTGGGAAATCCCGATCTCAGACTTTAGTGTGTCTAGGATAGTTGCTCACAAACTTTAGCTTGCAGTGGCATCACCTAGCAGGCTTGTCAAAGCATAGATTTCCTTCTCCCTTCAGCCCCTGCTTCTTCAGGGGGTGGGGTTGGGTCTAGGGACTTTGTGTTGCTAACTCATTCCCAGGTGATGCTGCTGCAGATCATGATGACTTGCCACGGCCCCAAGGGTTGAGTAATTTTTTTTGAGAGAGAGAGGTTTGTGCTACAGGGTGAGTGGGTTCACCAGAGAGAAAAAAAGTGAGAAATAACCCCTCAGGGGGATAGAAACGCCACGATCCCTTTTCCTTCATTCTTCTCTCAGGGTTTTGGGCACACATGTACACGCACCTGGTGTGAATTTAAGCCGCTGGGTCTGGGACTCAAACTGTGGTCGACTACGTGGGAATACAGTGACATAAGAATTATGCCATCTGTTAGTCCCAGGTAATTCTTATTTTGAGCCAGCAAGGACAGTTGAGGCAGCCCTCTCTTCTTGGATGTGCTTGCATACATATACACACACACACCAAGTAACAACTTAACGTGCATTTTTCTATTTAGTTGTGCCTATTTATGGTTATGTCCTCAAGATGGCAAGCTCTAACCAGGTGGTCATTGAAGAGGCAACTGAAAAAGTGTGGATGGCTCTCCTGAGGGTCAAACAAAGACCTAGGTCAGCACTAAACTTAATTTTACAGTAGGCACATTTGTGAACAAAAAAGTTTTAAAAATGGTGAAATTAATTCTAATAATATTAAATCCAATAATCCAAAATATTATCATTTAAACACGTAGCTAAGAATATAAAATTATTGTGATAGTGTGTGTTTTCTATTTTTGAAATGAACACTTGGAAATCTGACATACAGGGCCTTCAATTTGAACCACTTGTTTTTGGTTTTGGTTTTTGCTATAGGGTTCAGGTGCTTGCCAGAGAGAGAGAGAGAAAGTAGATTTCTCCCCAACAGGGATGGCCATGCCATACCCCAATCCCTTTTCTTTCATTCTCCTTTTGGGACTTCTGGGTGTGCACACACACGTCCATCATGTTTTTCAAGCTGTTGGGTCCAAGGCTCAGACTATGCTGTTGGCCATGTGGGGTCCAGCACCTTAATCTCCAGGCCACCTGCTAGTCCTGGACCACTTGTTTTTCAAATGCACACTACCCACATGTGTATTGGCTATCATAACACATGGTGCAAAAGGTGCTTTTGTCAGAATCATTTAACTTCTGGTCTGATCAAAAGTGAATTTTCTTGAGACCAGCACGTGGTGCAGTGGTTAAAGCACTGGGCTCCTAAATTGCTGACCGTGGTTCAAATCCTTGAATTGGCAGCTTGAAATTCACACTGGGAGCAAGTGACTGTATGCCCAAAATCCTGAGAGAAGTGGAGGAGAAGGGATTGTAGCCTGGTGATCTCCCCTGGGGGGTGATTTCTTACTTTCCTTCTCACTGTCTCTCTATGTCTCTCTCAAGTGAGCACATATGCCCTATGGCAAAGATACACACACAAAAACGTGAATGTTCTCTTATTGCATCAGTTTTTCAATTTCTGTTTAGTAGATAGAAAGATATCTGCTTTTTTTGAGGGCTTAACAATATATAACGATAATGAAAACAGTTACAAAGGCTGCTAAGAGTGCCCAAGAGTCTGTGAATATCTGCCTGCAGAATACAATGGAGGAGCAGAGGTTCTTTTAAAAATAACTTTGGATTTTGATAAGCACAATGAATCAGGAGCCCCTGTTGCAAAGGACATAATATTTCTCCAAATTGCAGGTGTTGAATCAATCCAGTGTTCCAAGATAAGATAAGATCACTTACATTTTATTTTGGTCATTTCATTTGCCTGGGGGACAGGAAGGCAAGTCTGAGGATTTCATATGCACGTGAAGGCAAGTCAATGGGAAGCTGTGGAAGGTTGGTTCCAATTAGTCTGAGGTTAGCAAGAGGTTTAGCCTCTTTCCTATCTAGAGGCAGAGTGCTAAAACTCATGTCATACAAATGAAAGAATAATAAATCTAATTTACATGCTTAGGGCTTCCATGTACGATGTTTTTGTAAGCATTATTTCTTCTGTGACTTGACATCCAGAGACAGATGACCTTCTATCCATTCTACAGGTCATTGTGGTCAGTATCTTGCCTCCAGTCACTCTGTTCTTATGACTGATCCTGTACTTGAACCAGAGCCTCATAGTTATCTAGGCCCATTACATTCTAATATTGATAATGGATGCCTGCAGAGTAGGTGTCTGGGGTGAAAGAGACACAGTAAGCAAGACCTCAAATAATTTTTTTTTAGTCTGCTTTTTCTTCTGTTTTGTTTTTGTTTTAAGTTTTTGCTAGAGGGCCTGCATGCTTGTTAGCTAGAGTGTGTAGCGGGGAGGGAATGAGAAAGCACCCCTCCCCTGGCAAGGGTGGAATGGTCATGCCACAATCCCTTCTCATCCATTTTTCTTCTCAGGATTTTGGGCATACATGTATAGGTGCATGGTGTGTTCCTTAAGCCTCCATGTCTGTAACTTGAATTGCATAGTCGGCCATGTGGGATCCAGCTGCCTCAACCACCATGCCTCCAGCTGGCCTAGCCAGAAATCATTTTTTAAAAAAGAATGATTTATTTAATTTTGTTTATTATTATTTAAATTTGACCAGAGAGAGAGAAAAGGAAACTGAGAAGGCAAGCCGCCATGGCTGGGACTCTTACTGCGGTGGACCACGTGGGAGTCCAGCACCTTAACTACCACACCACCTGCTGGCCCCCTTTAAGTCATTTTTACAGCCGAAGGATGTTAAGTCTCTCCTGATTGTGCTAATCCATTCTTCCTGAGCTTTTGTCAAAGATGCTTGTGTGAAAATTAAACGTCAGAAATTGTCCTTTGGTATTTTTTGGCAGGGTCTACCTGCTCGCAATTACTTCTTAGGACCTTGTAACCTATACCGAAGACAGGTAGCTTTAATTGGAATCCAGAGTTCCACTGCATTTCTTTAAGCTGCATGTAAGAACTGGAAGAGGTTAGTCTTCTCTTGAATTAGCCATTTAGTCATATAAAGATGAAATAGTTTCAAGTTTTAAAAAGACAAAGATGAGACCATCAGATGGCTTTTCAATGCCATCATGACTATAACAAAATATATTGACTGTAACCCAGAAGATTCCAGATTTTGTGTTCAATTTTAGCTGCACATTAGAAACACCTGACAGAGGCTATACAGATGTGCATGCTCGGCCTTTAGGGATTCCGATTTCACTGACCAGGGGTTGGGTCCTGGGCATGGCATTTCAGATGATTCTGATATGAGGCTTGGGTCAAGAACTATTGCAAAGTGTAAAAGCTTTTTAAAAAATTTTTTTTGGTTATGTAAAATTTTAAAATTATATCATTTCTTCTCATCCATGCAAAATTTTCAGAGTTTCTGGGATAATCAAACCTCATTTCAAAAGTGCAATTTGGGGACCAGCAGTTAGTGTAATGGCTATGTCGCTGGACTCCCACGTAGTCGACCGCAGTTCGAGTCCCAGACCCGGCGGCTTAAACTCACGCTGGGAGCGTGTCCATGCATGCCCAAGATCCCGAGAGGAGAATGGAGGAGAAGGGATTGCGGTGTGGCCATCCACCCTGGGGGGTGATTTCTCGCTTTCTGTCTCTCTTTCTCTCTCTGTTTGTCTGGCGAGTGCACGCGCCCTATAGCAAAAACCTCTCCAAAAAAAAAAAAAAAGTGCAATTTGAACTTTAAAAACAACAGCCACTTTCTGATTCAGAAATGACTGCAAATCCTTTTGGAGGACAGATTAACCATGTAATAATTTACACTGTGGTTTCGAAATGATACTGGAGAACTGAAGACTGAGAGATTTGTAAAGACTGCTAAGCAAGTGTCCCCACTTTTTATTCTTCTCTTCTCTCTCTCTCCCACTCACTCCCTTTCTTTTTCTGTCAAATGGTGCCATTAATTGGTATTGGTAGGTAGAAATTTTGTAATCACTATGTATTTTTTCTTTTTTTTTTTTTTTTTTTGAGAGGTTTTTGCTATAGGGCGCATGCGCTCGCCAGAAAGACAGGGAGAGACAGAGAGACAGAAAGCAAGAAATCATCCCCCAGGGAGGATGGCCACGCTGCAATCCCTTCTCCTCCATTCTCCTCTCGGGATCTTGGGCATGCATGCACACGCACCCAGCGTGAGTTTTAAGCCACCGGGTCCAGGACGCAAACCGCGGTTGACTACGTGGGAGTCCAGCGACATAGCCATTATGCTAACTGCTGGTCCCCATTATGTATTGTTTCTGTAGAATGAAATTTTTTGATCCTTACTGTCATTTTGGCGTAAATAATAGATTAACTAAGCTTGAGTTCAAGTTCCAACTCTTAGGCTAGCCCTATGGCAATAGTGGTTAAGAGAGCTAAATCCCACATAGGCTATCATGGTTCAAATCCTGACCCCTGAGACTTGAAAAATATGCCAGACAAGATGAAAAAAATGGAAGAGAAAGGATTTTAGCATACCCCATGGTGGGACACTTTCTCCCTCTCTTTCTCTCTCTGTTTCTCTCTGGCAAGGGCCCTCTAACCAAAAAAAAAAAAAAAATCCCAAATCCCAACCCAAGTCTTCCATGCCATATGTCCATGGGCAAGTTCCTTAAGTCTCTAGTCTTCAATACTCTCATATATAAAATGAGAACAATAGTATTCATGTCATTTGCTTGTTATGAAAATTGAATTAGACCATGTACAAAGATTGTTTAACCAATTTGGGGACATTTACTGAAGTATTATTAATTCTTAGCTTTCCCACAACAGTCACTCATTACACAACAGACAGATGCCCAAGAAATCTTAGTTTTTTCCTAGTCTTCTTTCTTACCTAAGTTTTCTTTAAGAAGTCTGAAACATCTTAAAGATGTATCTCTCTCAATCTCCCTAACCCTATAACATTTTTGTCATTTTCTTACATGGCTCTCAGTTTCTTCTGAACGTCAATGTTGCTTAATTTTAAAAAATGCCCATTATCTTAACTTTTCCTTATTTTACCTCACTTTCCTTCATTTCAAGCCCCATTGTTTGTACTGTTGAGTAAGTTTTTCCATTCTTTATTACAGCTTTGGAGGCAAATGTCACGATGAGACCTGTCTACAGAGTCACACATGTCTCCTTCTCATTTCTAGTAACTTTTATACAGAAATAAGCAGGTAAGACTTCCTTCTTTTTTTAAAAAACAATGGAAGATACTTTATTAATCATCTCTTAACATTTCAACTCTTGGTAGAAATCAAATGTAAAACTTCTGCCTTTTAAAATCAGCATATATTTATCTCAATCACAGCCACCTCATATAATAAGATACACACCAAAGAGGAGCAGTAGTTCCTATTCCAGACTCTCAACACATATTTCCATGATGACGGGTGCCTTGGACTCTTTCCTTCCAAGATGTGTTGGTTATTTCTGCTTCTGTCCACTGTGTGAGTTATGTGACATTGCAGTCGGTTAACAGAGGAAGTTATGTAATGCTGGAGTGATCTAGAAAGGGAAAACTAAAAACCTAGAGCTCTCTGGAGTGGGTCAGACATTGTCAGTTCTGAATGTGGAAAGGAAGAACATCAACAATGCATGGACTGGTCTGAGTGATAAAGTCAGTTGAAATTCAGCTTTATATACACATTGTACTGAATATCTACAAGTGATCTAGCAGATACATAGAAAAAGAGCCATATACTCAACCGAGTTGGAAGAACGTCACAGATTCACAGTGGCCTCAGGATTAGCTAGCTCTAAGCCCTTGCTCAAGACCTTGCCCCTTAATAATAATCTTCCTTTTTTGGCTTTTGGATTTATTGTTCTTGTCTCTCCCTCACACTGCTGCCACATCCTATTCTTTACCTTAAAACCAACTCCCTTGGTAAGATTTGCTACTTTAGGCCATCCCGATTATGCTGTGTACGTGTCTAGGTGCACACCATGCAAAGGGGCTAGGATGTAAATACTTTTCCCTAGATGTTTCCAGACTACAATCTTATCACTGTATGTCTTTAATATTCCTCTCAGATCAATTCTCTGAGATTTTTAAGAGCCACTGCTTTCTAAAGCAATAGTATCATCTTATATTCCCATCAGAACATGCATAGGAGAGTCCCAGTTTTTCACCAGTATTCTTGGTATGGTTGATCTTTAAATTCACATTCTCACCTGTAGTTGGTATGGTTAGTCTTTATTATTTATGTATTTATTAAAAAGGTTTTTGCTATAGGGTGTGTGTGCTTGCTAGAGAGACAGAAAGTGAGAAATCACCCTACCCCTACCCCACCCCAGAGGGATGGCCACGCAGCAATCCTTTCTCCTCCGTTCTCCTCTTGAGATCTTGGGCATGCACGCAAACGCGCCCGGCGTGAGTGTAAGCCACTGGGTCTGGGACTTGATCCACGGTCAACTACATGGGAGTTCAGGTGACATAACCATTATGCCAACTGCTGGTTCCAGTCTTTATAATTTAAATCTTTTTAATAGACATGGAGT
Organism: Tupaia belangeri chinensis; assembly: GCF_000334495.1. Lineage (NCBI taxonomy): Eukaryota > Metazoa > Chordata > Mammalia > Scandentia > Tupaiidae > Tupaia > Tupaia belangeri. The sequence goes on from NW_006159570.1 coordinate 447,503, forward strand.
GGTGTCTGTTTGTGATTCTAATTTACATTTTCCTAATGACTAATGATGTTGACTATGTTTTTATGTGTTTATTTATTATTCGTAAATATTTGGTGAGGTGTCTATTTTAATTTCTTGCCCATTTTTTCCATTGAGTCATTTGGTTTTCTTAGTGTTGAATTTTGACATACACACGTACACACACACACACTATTTGGTTTTCCTAGTGTTGAATTTTGACATACACATGTACACACACACACACACACACAATTGAAATTTGAATTTTGAATTTCAATAATACCTCCTTGCCAATTTATAAATGCTCTTGAGAGTTTCTTGAGAATAGAGACACATTATAATGTATAAATTCACAGCACCCCGCTGAGATTCAAGTGTTTGCTGGGTATGTCTTAAACATTTCATGGTAGCGAGGACCAGTCTTCATGTCTCAGGCATTTGTATACCACACTATTCAGAGTCAAATATTTTTTAATGTTAAGGTCATTAATTAACCTAATTCTACTTAAAGATTTCTGTATGGATAACACATGTTATACAATTTGCAAAAGAAGTGCCTTTAAAGTTATTTTAGAGAATGAACATTTTGTATTTTTCCCCAAGTGGTTAAATCAGTAAGCATTTGCTTTTAAATGATTAACAATCTGTTTGGAGTACCAGTTTACTAGTTCCAGTGGAATATATTTGTACACGATATTAAGAAATGAATATACACAGGCCTGCAGATGGTGTGTTGGTTAAGGCACTGTACTCCCACATGGCCAACCATAGTTTGATTCCCAGACCTGGTGGCTTGCTTTCTCACTTTCTTTCTCTCTCTCTCTGTCTCTCTCCTCCTCTCTCTGTCTCTCTCTGGTGAACACAGGTTATCTACAGCAAATTAAAATTAAAAGACATAAATATATGATTTTAAAGAAACCAGTGTGGGGACCAGCAGTTAGTGTAATGGCTATATCGCTGGACTCCCATGTAGTTGACCACAGTTCACGTCCTGGACCCGGTGGCTTAAAACTCATGCCGGGCGTGTGTGTGTGCGTGCCCAAGATCCCAAGAGAATGGAGGAGGAGAAGGGATTGTGGCGTGGCTATCCCCGCGGGGGATGATTTCTCGCTTTCTGTCTTTCTGTCTCTCTCTGTCTGGCGAGCGCATGCACCCTATAGCAAAAACCTCTAAAAAAAAAAAAAAAAAGAAAGAAAGAAAGAAAGAAAGAAACCAGTGTGTATTTCCCAAATGTGTTAGTTGATTATACTGTCATAAGGCAGAATCATGGTTCACACCAACTGGCAATGCTGCTAAGCTATCTTACAGAGCATGATATTCTTTGGAGTAAAGAGCATTGGAAAAATGAGTAAGACTAAGGTTTAGACTGGTCACAGTAGCTCTGTAGGTGCCCTCTCTGCTGACTGACTCAATCACATGGAAGTTGGTAGCAGCAATTCCTATAAGCACTGAGAAAACATTATTGTATTGGGTAAAATGATACCACATGCAGAACTGTGGCTTATAATACTAATCCTTTTAATTTGAATTATTTCATTTTTAGAAGTAATAGACAATTCCCAGCTGGTCACTGGGACCTCCATAGAGTCTCCAGTTTATCCTCACTCTTCTGGTGGGCTGTCAGCTAACCAAACCCAGAGCTTCTACTCACTGAACCACCCAAGGAGGTGATTCCGTTTTGTTTTATCCCTCTACCCCAATGCCTCACAACCAGAGATCTTTCTCACTGCAATTTTAAGTCTCTTTCCTTTGTCTTGTCCTCAGAGCCCAGGCGTTTCATTCTATTGGGTCATCAGGAAAGTAGAGACACATTTTTGCGTCACGTATTATGACCTTCCCGACGACCTAATACCATGAGGGGTATAACTTCACGTAGAAACTTCTCGATTTGGTGAGTGATATAATCGAGTCCTCTACCCACTTTATAAAAAGGAATTATTTTATTAAAATGTTCTTATTTTCATGATATAATTTACATACGGGGCACTACAACAGTACTTTAAAAAGTCCGTGGGAAAAGCAGAATTAAAATATGAGTTTGTTTTGGTGCAAAAACGTTTAGAAATCCATGCATGTTTTTTTCATAATATGTATTATCCATAAACTTTTTTTCTTCAAATTTCCCCAAAAGGGAAATTTTACTGCATTGAACCTTAACCTCAGGATTTTATTGTCTTCATAATAAAACAAAAGATAAAGCTTAGAACTAGATCTCTTGACCCTTTCTCTTCTTATCTCCTTCCAGTTCAAAATGCTCAAATCTCTTTCTTTCACTCTATCTCTTTTTTTTTTTTGGAGAGGTTTTTGCTATAGGGGGCGTGTAGCTCACCATATAGACAGAGAGAGACAGAGAGACAGAAAGCAAAAAATCACCCCCAGGGGTGATGGCCACGCCGCAATCCCTTCTCCTCCATTCTCCTCTCAGGATCTTGGACATGCACACACACGCTCCTGGCGTGAGTTTTAAGCCACTAGGTCCAGGATGTGAACCGCAGTCGAATACATGGGAGTCCAGCGACATAGTCATTATGCTATGCGCTGGTCCCCTCTTTCTCTCTTATAAGAGGTTTTTGCCTTAGGGCATGCACACTTGCTAGAGAGTGAGAGAGACAGAGATAGTGAAAAGGAAAGTGATAAATCACCCCCCCCCCCCAGGGGGGATAGCCATGCCACAATCCCAAATTCTTCATTCTCCTTCCAGGACCTTGGGGATGAGTATGCATACACACCTGAAGTGATTTTCAAGCCACGGGTCTGGGACTTGAATCCTGGTGAACCATGTGGAAGACCAGTGACTAATCACTATGCCATCTGCTGGCCGGCTCAAATCTCTTAATAGCCAGCATTCTCTTAAATCTGCAGTTGGGCCCAACACATTCAAGTTCAGCCAATCTTTCTTTGAAAAGCCAATCTTTCTTTTCTGAAAACTGGGCTTAGTCTGTCGACCAAGGCCACTGTGCTTCCTGTAATAACACCACTTCCTCTGAGCACACAGAGGATCCTTGCCTTTTTGTGCTGTGCCACTTTGTGAGGTTGGTGTTTCCCATACTTCTTACAGAAAGCCAGGCAGGTTTTAGGGATGTTCACCAGGTTTGTGGAAGCGTTATTGGCATGAAAAGAGTTGGTAAACTTTTTGAAGACCCTCTGTATCCCTTTTTTCCTGTTATGTGGCCAATCACTTAAACCACCAAATATTACAACAATTTCCCCTAAGTGGCAGCATCTCATGGCAATTCATGGAGTCTTTACTTGGTCCAAGACACTTTTCCAATGTTATCTTTAATTTAGACAAAAACTTGTAAAACAGATGTTAATTTATTCATTTTGCAGATGAGAAAAATTAAAGTTACCTGCCCAAAATTCATAGCCAGCAAGTCATAGTTGTAGTGCCTTTTTATAGTTCAGTCACACACACACACACATCTTTGCTTTTAGAGGTTTGTTATGGATTTTGAAAAAATAAATGGTAGAAGCACCATCATTGGACCAGCTGGTGGTGTGACGGATCCTATATGGCTAACTGTGGTTCAAGTCCTGGACTCAGCAGCTTGAAAACCATGTGTGCATGAGAGCCCAGAATATTGAAAGGAGGGGAAGGTGGAGAAGAAGGGACTGAGGCATGATCATTCCCCATGCAAGGACAGGGGGAGGGTAGGAGTTCTTTCTCACTTTCCCTCTTTGTTTCCTGTGAACACACACACTATTAAAGAAAAAAAAAAAGGAAAAGAAAAAGCCAGCACCATCATTATCTTTATTAATACATTTTGAAAAAGGTTTATAGTGCACATTGGAAAACTATGTAATTATATTTATTTCCATATCTAAAAATTATTAAATGGGAACTAAGGACTTTAAGGTCACTGGAAGCCTTGTACCTCTTAAAGACTTGTATATTTTGACAATTCTTATCACCCATTTTTCTACATACATACAAATACAAAGCCTGTTTCTTTGGATCTTTCATCTTCTGGGTTGAGTGATCTTTTTGCAAATTAATGCTTTGGTAACTTTAAAAATTCACTAGGAAGTATTATTTCATGTATAGGTATTGAAAAACAGCCATTTAGAAGACTTAATGGTCAACATTTAGACACAAAGAAGGAGGGTAACTCGAAACAGCTGAGAATAACCTGCTTGTGAAGTGTATTTCAGAATTTGGAAATAGACAAAGTTGCTGTAATATAGATATTGTCGTTTGTGGGAACTGATACGGGCAGAATACATAGAAATTGATACCATAAAAATTTATTAATTCCTCTTACATTAAAAAATTTAAGAAGTTAATATTGTGTTATTAGATTGTGATAGAAGTTGCTAACATGAGACCTGCAGATGCCATAATGGTTATTTTGCTGGACTCCCATGTAGTCAACCATGGTTCAAGTCCTGGACTCAGAGGCTTAAAACTCACGCTGGGCGCATGTGCATACATGCCCAAAATCCTGAGAGGAGAATGAAAGAGAAGGGATTTTAGTGTGGCCATTCCCATTGCAGGAGGTGACTTCTCACTTTCTGTCTATCTAGCAAGCACAGCACACTATAGCAAAATTCTCTATTAAAAAAATGGGGGCCAGCAGGTGGCATGGTGGTTGAGGTGCTGGACACTCCCACATGGTCGGCCATGGTTTGAGTCCTAGACCTGGTGGCTCTTCTCACTTTCTCTCTCTCTCTCTCTATCTCTCTCCAGTCAAATTAAAATAAATGAATGGATAAATAAAATTAGATAAATAATTGTTTAAAAAAATAAAGTTTATATATGAGTACATAAGCTTTTCCAAATTTAAATAGGGCATAATATTGGGAAAATGTTGTCTATTGATATGCAGAAAGAATTAAGGTTGTCATGCCCTGTCCTGTACCCTCACACCTAGCTCATGTTGTATTTGTAAATTGTCAAATAAGTTAACAAGTCCTTGTTCTCCTGGAATTATATAGTCTGAGAAGGAAGCAAGCCAGACATGACAATTATCTGCCTCCCAGCATAAAGCTGATGAGAGAGCTGGTGGCCCAGGTGCTCCAAGGATGTTCACATTCTTCTAGTTCATGCCAGCACCATTGAGGAGGAGAGTGGGAGAAGGCGACTCATGGGAGCATTGATGAGGACAGGGACTTTCAGTTTCTCAGGGAAAAGGGGGACTTTGTTCATGTATTGGGATCAATGTCCAATCCCAGAATATTCAGTAGCCCTTTTATGAGAAGGGTTGTGAATTTCTTCTATTATAAGTCTTTGTGGGTTCACTTCTCTTGTGCTGTTGTCTTATTTAGCTAAGGAAGGACCAGGGCAAGCTGTTAGGGATTATGTTTTTACTTCCTTTCAAAGATGGGAAGTATAATTCTAAGTTGAACATGGAAATCAGTGAGGAAGTGTGGTTCATGTATGGAATTCTTAGAACTGTCTTAGGTGAGGTATTAAATGCATTTTCTGTACGTTGAGAGACAATTGGTTGGCAATAAGAAGTCACCCTGAATAATAACTGGGTCCAGTTGAAAAAGGAGGTATGATGGCCAGTAGATGGCATGGTGGTTAAGGCACTGGACTCCCATATGGCCAAATGAAGTTTGAGACCTGGACCCTGCAGCTTGAGAGTCACACAGGGCATGTATGTCTGCATGCCTAACCATCCCCCACCTCCGGGAAGAGTGGAGGAGAAATTGTATCATGGCCATCCCTGCAGAGGTGGGGAGGGTGGTTTCTCACTTTACTTTTCTTTGTCTTTCTCTGGTAAGTGCATGCACTATATGGCAAACCAACCCCCACTCAAAAAAAAAAAAAGAAGGAGGTGTGATGGGCCAGTCAGTGGTGTGGTGGTTAAGGAACTGGGTCCCATATGGCCGACTCTGTGGTTTGAGCCTTCAGACCCCGGTGGCTTGAAAAACATACCAGGTATGTGCATGAGCAAAATCTTGAGAGAAGAATGGATTGCAGTGTGGTCATCCCTCTGGGGGTGGGGGACTTTTTCCTCTCTGTCTGTCTGTCTCTGTCTTTCTCTGGTGAGCACACATGAAATGTAAAATTCTAAAGAAAAAAAACAAAATTGGGGTGTGTGTGAAAGGAGCTTTCTTTAGCTTTGAGTGTAGAAAACTGCAATGTTTGCTGGCAAGAGGAAGATTGTTATAAACAGGCTCTTGATCTGCATATGTGTGTGTGTGTGTGTGTGTGTGTGTGTGTGTGTATATATATATATATATATATATATATAGTTATTTTCTTGAACTTTATTTATTTAATTAATATATTTTAATTTGACCGGAGAGGGACAGAGTGAGAGAGAGAGAGGAAAAGTGAGAAAGCAAGCTACCAGGTCTGGGACTCAAGCCACCGTTGGCTATGTGGGAATCCAGAGCCTTTAACCACCACCCACCTGCCGGCCCAATCTGCATTTATATTTTAGAGGGTCATTAAATCTTAAAATAATGAACAAAATAATAAAAGAAACACAAGCTAAACCAGCCATGCTATGTAAAAATGTTTGCCCCGAAATAAATATTTAGGTCAAATACACAGATAAGTAAACACTTGAATGTCAATGAAGTTCTGGCGGCAGTAAAATCATGCATCATAACCTGGTATGCAATGCCATCGTAGAGCAATCTCATTATAAAGGTACTTTAAGAAGACATGTTAGAAACAGAGATCCGTAAGAACTGAGAAAACAACAAATTCCCTCTCTCAGTATCACTCTGTTTCCAGATCTCTGAAGTTCAGATCTGGGGAGAACGAGCAGGGGCATCGCTGATTCCACTCGCCTGGGAGTTGGAGGGGGAAGAGAGCTGACCCCAGGGGCTTGTGGTTCTGAAGAAAGGACTGCAGGGCTCTGGCAGTTTTTGTGACACTTTTGCTGTGCAGTTTCTCCCATATCCTTTTATCCAGGTTGTCATTTTTACTCTCTCTAGACCCAATTGATGAGTTCAGTGATTTCTCCACAATAATCCTTGGGTCCTGGTTCTGATCAGCAGACTAGATGTTTGCTTCATTTTTCAGATATTCCCCTGATTAGTTCCTGCTTCCAGTCTCCATATTTTGCATTTTTTCTAAAAGAACAGCATTTGCCATATGCCATATCAATCCTGTAATTGATCCAAGTCCTTTTATATTTGATTATACTGCTGAAGGCAATGCTAGTGTTATTTACTCTCTTTTAAGCATTTGTACACTTTCTCTTGGTATCCGTCAGTTCTTCAGTGCAGCTAAAATTCTTGAATCTGTAATACCCACAAGAAGTCAGACAATCTGAATGAATACTCATTTATATCCCTATGTTATCTTTATTTAAAAATCCAGTGGCCCTAATTCAGTATGCACAATTTATAATTTCCTGAAGTAGGTGATTTATGGACCGAATTATTGACAATTTTATTCATTTGCAGATGCTTTTTTTTTTTACTTCTATTTAAAAATATGCCTACTTTTGGAGTACATTTCCCCAAAATAAGCCATCACCATCCAAAAATATTTATTAAGTGCAGTCAGTTGGCACAATCAGTGCCTTCTGTTGCTTAGAGTAGAAGTAAGTCTAGCAGATGGAAATGGATAGAATCGGAATTTCAGAGTAAGGAAGAATTTGGGGCATGTGATTTCTTGTTCTCATTTTTTAAAAGAGAAAACTGATATCCCTGAAATTGTCTTGTTGCATTTCAGTCTTTTGGCTAAGAATATAGAGTAGACTTGTCCATGATTATAGTCTTTATTAGCAGAGCTGAAACTAGGACCAACTTTCTAGATTCAGTGTGCCATATCCTTTAACAGCTAAACAGGCAATGAATTCATTAAACAGGTCCTCATTTTAAGGAAAGGAGTGGAGGTAGTGTGTGAATAGTGAAGTAAGGGGGGTAGATAATTATAGATTTTTCTTTTTTATGAATACAGTAGACTTTTGAGCTCACCTGAGATCATCTTGGCTATGTTTAGAACACTGGATGATTAGGGGTCACATAATGCTATCTAGGTTTTCATAAGAACTATTGGGACCAGCAGTTGGCATAATAGCTACGTCAGTGGACTCCCTTCTAAACAACCACAGTTTGAGTTCTGGACCCAGTGGCTTAAACTCATGCTGGGTGCCTGTGCGTGCATGCCTAAGATCCCAAGAGGAGAATGGAGCAGAAGGGATTGAGGTGTGGCCATCCCCACTGGGGGGGGGTGTGTGTGTGTGTGATTTCTCTCTTTCTGTCTCTCTGTCTCTCTCTGTCTTTTTGGAGAGCGCACATGCCCTTTAACAAAAACTTCTCAAAAAAAAAAAACAACAACAACAACAACAACAATCTATTAGGTCATTGGGAAAATCATATGTATTTTTCAATGTTTTTCTATGCAAAAAAATGCATCATGACTTTCCTGACAACCCAATAGGTTCAAGTTTAGACTCAAGTTGAAATCCTATTGATTTTCCTCAAGTGCATTCTGAAGTTCAAGAAAATGTCTAATAATTTCTTTTCTGGTGTTGATTAAAGAGGAAGTAGAGGTGAACTTCCACTGAAAGTGGAAGAAACCACTGTTTAAATGAAGTATTCTTTTACTTAATCAAAAGAGTAGTATTAGTAGGAGAACAATGGTAGTCTAGAAACATCACTCTAGATACTGTGCACCAACCTTCCAGCTACAGATTTTTACGGATTTCACCTCTAATCTAAGCACCACTAGAATTTTACATACATCAGGACTTACAAATGAGTAAATCTTCCCCAAGGCTTTCCTCTTCATATTTTGAGATTACTTTTTTTTTTTTTTAAGTTCCCTTTTCCATCCCCATGAATTGGAAACTGGCCAACCTCATAGGCCACGGGTAGGGGTAGCAGTTATGTGGGGTAAGAATATTAGGACTTCAACTTTATCCAAGTTCCAGAGAACAGATCCCATGAATGAGAGTGTGAGGTTTGCAGGGACTTACCATTAGGCAAAATGAGCTGAACTTTCTTCACAGCTATTTTTGATTGATTTTATGCTCATAAGCATGTGGGATTTCTTAAGTAAATTTAAAATAATAAAACCAAGTTTCAGGGCATTAAGTAGATAAATTGGGAAAAATATTTAACTGAAAATGATTATGGTTCAGAGCTCATGAGCTATTGCTATCTGACAAAGTAGCCGTAGCTTTAAGTCATGGCCACGTGGGAACTATCTGCACTTTCCATGGTAGAAGTTAATTTTAAATAATGACCTATTGTTCTAAGCAACACATGAGCCAATTATTACTTTAACGGAAAAAGATATACATAGACTTTAAAACACTATGTGGGGTATGTGGGGTATATGTGTGTGTGTGTGTGTGTGTGTGTGTGTGTTTGTGTGTGGGGGGTGGGGTGTTGTATGTAAGTGAGTACATTTAGGAAATGGGGTGCCGGGCAAGAAAAGGATTTTGCCTCAGGTGATCTGTGTTGTCATGGGAATGACATGTTGATTTTCCCTATGTTCAAAGTTGGTAGGTCTCAAACTCATTTAAAATATTAGACTCTTAAAAAATGTTTTAGCATGCAATGGCATAATGGCTACGGCATTGGACTCCCACATACTCGACTGTAGTTTGAGTCCTGGACCCAGTTGCTTGAAAATCACACTGTGTGTGTGTGTGTGTGTGTGTGTGTGTGTGTGTGCTCAAAATCCAGAGAGGAAAAGGAAGGAGAAGGGCTTGTGACATGGCCATTCCTCCTTGAGGCAGGGGCTGGGGGCGGGGGTGGGGTGGGGATTTCTCACTTTCCTTCTCCCACATGTGCCCTATGGCAAAAAACTAAATAGTTTTAATTTTTTTTTCTTTTTTTTAAAAGTTTTTGCTATAGGGTGTGCACTCACCAGACAGACAGTCAGAGACAGAGAGACAGAAAGTGAGAAATCACCCCCCAGCGGGGATGGTCACGCTGCAATCCCTTCTCCTCCATTCTCCTCTCGGGATCTTGGGTGTGCACGCACACGCACCTGGCGTGAGTTTAAGCCACCGGGTCAGGGACTCGAACCGCGGTCAACTACATGGGAGTCCAGTGTCATAGCCATTATGCTAACTGCTGGTCTCAACAGTTTTAACATTTTTTTAAAGGCAGAATTGATCTAAAAGCATGCATAATTGCCATATAAAGTACAGGATGCCTAATTAAATTTGAATTTCAGATAAGCAATAAGTAATATTTAGTGAAAGTTTATTGTAAATATTGTGTGGGACATACTTATACTGAACGTTTATTTCTGTTTTGCTGAAATTTGTATTGAGCTGAGTGCCCTGACTTTTATTTGCTGTCTGGTAATGGAATAAGTAAGTAACTGTATGGCAGTCATTCCTTCAAAATCATTAAGCACAGCATAACGGGACTGTGCTATTTAAAAAAAGTAAGGGTTATTTCGACAGCACTTGAGATTGTTACAATCTGCTGCTGTGTCAACACCAAAAAGCTCATGTGACTGATTTTTGTCTATTATTTGTTTTATTTTATTAAACAGTCTCATTCCAAAACGGTTCCAATGATATGCATACGTTTTGAGAGAGAATGCCACATTTTAGCTTTTCCCTTATCCTTGGGACAAAAACTTGGAAAAATTAGGACCACGTTTGAGTCTTAGATACATGTAAGTCTGCTCTCCCGCAAAATGCAATGTATTGTTTCAAGCTGATTTTTCTTTTTTTTTTTTTTTTTTCTGGGAGGAAAGTACAGCATCTTAAACTAAAGCACACTTCAGCCCTCTCCCCGGCTTGCTCAGTGCCAGCAGCCACAAAGCAGGGCTGCAGGGCTTTCATCTCTGCTTCAAAGTGTGGTGGAGAGAGTTTGGGGGATGGGAGTAAGGAAGAAAGAAGGGAGGATAAACAGAATGCAAAGAGAAAGAGAGAGAGAGAGAGAGAGAGAGAGAGAGAGAGAGAGAGAGAGAGAGAGAAACAATATCAACAAAGGAAAATGGTCCGGGTAGTTAGGAGGAAAAATGGCTCATCTCCCAAATATCATGTCCTCATAGCTGAGCTGCACGATGCAAAGCCTTCACGGTTTCCCCCCACTTGTATATATGTGTATATATATATTTTTTTGTTACTGCCACTTCCCATGCTGGGAAGATTCTTGTCATCCCTCACATATTTTATCCACAGAAAAGGCTGCCCTGCCCTGCGCTTGGTGATTGAGGCTGTGCCCCTGGTGTGCCACTCTATCAGAGGTTCCCAAGGCTGTCTAGCCTGGGAAAAGCTGCATGGACACGTTCCAAAATCAGCATTACATGCATTATTGTTCTTACTCTCCCTGATTAGAGTGCACACAATGAAAACAACAGCAACAGCCTCATTTTCTAACCCTCCTCCCAGCACAAGGCAGTTCTTAGTCTGTTTTTCTTTCTCCGGGTCTTCCTAAAAATTAACTGCTTCAGTGCTGGGGGAGTCCCAGACCTCACAGCAAGTGCCCCACCAGTTTCTTTGTGATTCTGGAAGCAGTGGAGCAGAGGGGAAATAGGCAGGCCTACCTCCTTCTGAAAATCCGGGCAGACTTAACTAATGGGGTGAAAAGTCAAAAGCTTTGTGTGGTGCTGCTTGGCCAGCTCTGGACATGCATTCTGGCACAGCCCTTCGCAGTCCTGAGGTTGGGTAGACTCTCTTGGTTTCTCGTGTGTGAAGTGGGGACAGATACAGAGAAGTCGGGGTTTAGCTGTTTTAACTTTAAAAGTTACAAAAGTCTATTTGGTTTAACCCCAAGTGGATTTAGTTGTTCAGTCTCAATTGCCCACCTGAAACTCTTCTCGACCTTCTCTGGAACTTCTGAATAATATCGTTGTAAACTTTTGCAAGTAAGTGGGGAAATTGGGTAGGGAGTGGCAATTTTTACTTGAAAAGCTACAGGGTAAATCCAAGTCTCGTTGCAATAAACATTGCAATGAAAAAATGTTACCAAAATAAAAAAGGCAAGAAAAGAGGAAAAGACTTCCAACATGCAACTTATGACCTCTTTATTTAAAATAATGGAGGCTACATGACATTCCAGGGTAACTGAAGAATTTAGAGGTTCCCCTGTTTATATTGTAATGTAATTGACCTGACCTTGGTTTAAGGGTAGAGGTGGGTGAAGGGCGAGAAAGGCTATTTGAACATGTGGCTGTATATTCATTCAGAGCTGGTTTAGATCATCTCCTTTTAAAGATTCAAGCTTCTTTAAGATCGAGCCTGACCAATCTTTTCAAAACGGGTTGCTGTATGTTAGCTGTTTGTCCACACATAGAGACGTGTATGAAGATACTATTGGGTAGTCAGGACTCACTACATGACTGGCATGGTATAGTGCAAGGTGAAAATATGGGGCCCTTTTTAAAATTTTCAAAGCAAATTGTATTTGTAACCATGCAGGGGATCATTTGGAGCATGGGGCCCTGCAAAACTGTATAGGTCATAATGGTTTGTCCCATAAAGGTTCAGGTTTTGGAAGGTGGCTTCTGCTGTAACAGCATTGGGAGGTTGTGAGACCTTTAAGAGCTGGGACCAGCAGTTAGCGTAATGGCTATGTTGCTGGACTCCCACGTAGTCGACCATGGTTCGAGTCCCAGAACCAGTGACTTAAACTCACGCGTGCCCAAGATCCTGAGAGGAGAAAGGAGGAGAAGGGATTGCGGTGTGGCCATCCCCCCTGGGGGGTGATTTCCTGCTTTCTGTCTCTGTCTTTCTCTGTCTGTCTGGCGAGTGCATGCGCCCTATAGTAAAAACCTCTCCGAAAAAAAAAAAAGAGTCGAGGTCTAGTAAGTGGTGGTAGAATCATGGAAAGAGCACTTTCATGAATGGATTAACGATGGCTTGTAAGACCCAGTAAATTCTAGCTCTTGCGGTAACAAGTAGTTCCTGGAAGAGTGTGTTGTAAAAGGAAGATGGCTGCCCCAGGTCTGTCTCCGCATCCACCCATCATCTTCTCTGCTTGTGTTGGTCATGTCATAATATTGGCCCTTGCCTTAGGACTTCACAGTCATCAGAATTATGAGGCAAATAAGCCTTCATTTTTTTACTTAAAATTTTTTCTTTCATTTATTATTATTTATTATCTTTTAACTTGACTGGAGAGAGAGAGAAAGTGAGAAAGCAAACTGCTAGGCCCGAGAGTTGAACGGTGGTTGCCCATGTGGGAGGCAAGCACCTCAACCACCATGCCACTTGCTGGCCCCAACTTTATAAATTACTTAGTCTGAGCTATTTCTGTCAGCAACACAATAGTGAACTAAGAAATATAGGTCCTTTGTTCTAAAGTTTTAAAGAATTTCAGACCAAATTTTTTAGAGGTTTTTGCTATAGGGTGCATGTGCTCGCCAGAAAGAGAGAGACAGAAAGCGAGAAATCACCCCACAGGGGGGATGGCTGCGCCACAATCTCTTCTTCTCCATTCTCCCCTCAGGATCTTGGGCACACATGCACACATGCCTGGCATGAGTTTAAGCCATTGGGTTCGGGACTCGAACCATAATCGACCCCATGGGAGTCCAGCTACATAGCCATTATGCCAACTGCTGGTCCCATTCAGAACAAATTTTATTTGCAATGGCAGAGTGTTAAATTGTGCAGAATCCTTTGGAACATGAGATTACTGTGAAATTGCACTGCTTTCACATCCATGAAGCTGGCCCTGTGCTTCACTGTTACTGCACTCAGTAGAAGTCACTAGATTCATGACTGGAGTTATCACAGTCCGTAGGAAAGTTCAGCTCAACTGAGTGCCTACTATGTGCCAGGCACACTTTGTATATGTGATACGGTGTATCGCACATGAGTTTTAAGGGCATGGTTCCTCCCTTAAGGAACTTATCCTTAATAGGAGGGATAAAATTGGTATATAGGTGACAATAACAAAGTACAGAATTTCCATGTGTTATACAGAAAAACAGAGAATTTGGGAAGACAGAAGCAGAGTTGGAAGGAGGGTGTGATTAATAACATTAAATATTGCACAAAGTGGGACTGAGAAATGATAAAGGCACAAATAACTAGTTTTTGTTTGTGCTGATTTTGTAGATGTCCTTTATTTTTCTTTTGCAGGTTGAGAATTTAATGATTTTATTTTCATTTGTTTTGTGGCCACAAATGTTAATATGTTAATTTCTTAACAAAAATATTTAACTATACTTTTTATAGACTTGATGCGTTCAGAGATATTTTAGGTTCACAGCAAAATTGGGAGCGAGGTGCAGAGAATTCCCATATTCTCCCATCCCTATACCTATCCAGCCTCTCTTAATAACACCCCCCACAGAGTGGTACGTTTTGTACAGTTGATGAATGTGCATGGGCACATGATAATCATACAAACTCCATGGTGTATGTTCAAGCGCACTCTAGGTACTGTACATTCAGCAACACAATAGTGAACTAAGAAATATAGGTCCTTTGTTCTAAAGTTTTAAAGAATTTCAGACCAAATTTTTTAGAGGTTTTGCTATAGGGTGCATGTGCTCGCCAGAAAGAGAGAGACAGAAAGCGAGAAATCACCCCACAGGGGGGATGGCTGCGCCACAATCCCTTCTTCTCCATTCTCCCCTCAGGATCTTGGGCACACATGCACACATGCCTGGCATGAGTTTAAGCCATTGGGTTCGGGACTCGAACCATAATCGACCCCATGGGAGTCCATCTACATAGCCATTATGCCAACTGCTGGTCCCATTCAGAACAAATTTTATTTGCAATGGCAGAGTGTTAAATTGTGCAGAATCCTTTGGAACATGAGATTACTGTGAAATTGCACTGCTTTCACATCCATGAAGCTGGCCCTGTGCTTCACTGTTACTGCACTCAGTAGAAGTCACTAGATTCATGACTGGAGTTATCACAGTCCGTAGGAAAGTTCAGCTCAACTGAGTGCCTACTATGTGCCAGGCACACTTTGTATATGTGATACGGTGTATCGCACATGAGTTTTAAGGGCATGGTTCCTCCCTTAAGGAACTTATCCTTAATAGGAGGGATAAAATTGGTATATAGGTGACAATAACAAAGTACAGAATTTCCATGTGTTATACAGAAAAACAGAGAATTTGGGAAGACAGAAGCAGAGTTGGAAGGAGGGTGTGATTAATAACATTAAATATTGCACAAAGTGGGACTGAGAAATGATAAAGGCACAAATAACTAGTTTTTGTTTGTGCTGATTTTGTAGATGTCCTTTATTTTTCTTTTGCAGGTTGAGAATTTAATGATTTTATTTTCATTTGTTTTGTGGCCACAAATGTTAATATGTTAATTTCTTAACAAAAATATTTAACTATACTTTTTATAGACTTGATGCGTTCAGAGATATTTTAGGTTCACAGCAAAATTGGGAGCGAGGTGCAGAGAATTCCCATATTCTCCCATCCCTATACCTATCCAGCCTCTCTTAATAACACCCCCCACAGAGTGGTACGTTTTGTACAGTTGATGAATGTGCATGGGCACATGATAATCATACAAACTCCATGGTGTATGTTCAAGCGCACTCTAGGTACTGTACATTCTATAGGTTTGGACAGATGTGTCCACCATTATAGGATCGTACATAGTATGATCAAAATCCTCTGTGCTCCAGCTACTAATTTCTCCCTCCCCTGTAACCCTGGAAACTCCTGTTTTTTTTTTTTTTTTAACTGTCTCCTTAGCTTTGCCTTTTCCAGAATGTCATGTAGTTGGACTCATACAGTATGTCGTCTTTTCAAATTGGTTTCCTTCACTTAGTAATTTGCATTTAAGAAACCTCCATATCTTTGCATGAGTTGGTAGTTCATTTTTTTAGCAATGAATAATATTCCATTGTCTATATAAACTAGCTTAGTTATGCATACATCTACTAAAGGACATCTTGGTTGTTCCAAGTGTTGGCAATTATGAAGAAATGTATAAATTTCCATGTGCAAGTTTTTGTATGGATATAAGCTTTCAACTCCTTTGGGTAAATACCAAGAAGCACAATTGCTGGACTGTGGGTTAAGACTATATATAATTTTGTAAGAAACTACCAAACTCTCTCCCAAAGTAGCCATATCATTTTGTATTCCCACCAGCAATGAATGTGAGTTCCTCTTGCTTCACATCTTTGCTAGCATTTGGTATTGTCCATATTTTGGATTTTGGCCATTCTACTAGCTGCACAGTAGTATTTTATTTTTGTTTTATTTTCATTTCCTTGATGGCATACGAAGTGGAGCATCTTTTCTAATGCTATTTACCATCTGTATTTCTTTTTAGGAACAGTGCCTGTTAAAGTCTTGGGCCTAAATTTTAATCAGGTTGTTTGTTTTCTTATTGTTAAATTTAAGAGTCCTTTGTATATATTGGATAACAGTTCCTTATCAAATATGCCCTTTTGCAAATATTATCTCCCAGGATGTGGCTTGTATTCTCGTTCTCTTTATAGTGTCTTGCAGAGTAGAAAATTTTTAATGAAGTCCAGCTTGTCAATATTTTAAAAATATTGATCTTGCCTTTGTGTTATGCCGAATGTCATCTGGATTTTCTCATATGTTATATTCTAAATGTTTTATAGTTTTGCATCTTACATTTGGGTCTGTGGTCCATTTTGAGTTAAATTTTATGAAGTATACAAAGTTTGTGTCTATCGTTTTTTTGTTTTTGCACATGGGTATCCAGTTGTTTCGTTATCAGTTTTTGAAAAGACTGTCTTTTCTCCATTCTAATGTCTTTGTTCCTTTGTCGCGGATAAGATAGTGATATTTTTGTCGGTCTATTTTGGATTCTTGATCTTGTGTTATTGATCTATTTGCTCTTTTGTGACACCTCACTGTCTTGGTTACTATAACTTTACACTGTCTTGAAGTTGGGCAGTGTCAGTCCTTCAACTTTGTTCTTCAATATCGTGTCACTTGCTTCCACATATAAAAGCTTTAGAATAGTTTTGTCTTTATCTATAAAATACTTTGTTGAGATTTTTGATTGGTATTGCATTATATCTACAAAGTTGGGAAGAACTGATATTTTGACCATATTGAATATTCCTATAAATGGATATGAAATATTTCCCCATTTATTTAGTTCTTCTTTGATTTCTTTTATCAGAGTATTGCAGTTTTCTTCATGTAGATCATTGTCCATATTTTATTAGCTTTATTCCTAGGTATTTTACTTTGGGGGTGTTAATGTAAATAGTATTGTATTTTAATTTCAAATTCTACTTGTCCATTGTGATATATAGGAAAATGATTACCTTTTGTATATTAAGCTTGTATTTTGCAACCTTGCTACAATCACTTATTCATTCCAGTTTTTCTTTTTTCGGTCATTTTAAAAAATACGTTCTACATAAGCAATTGTGTCATCTGCAAACAAAGTTTTCTTTCTTCTCAATCAACACATTTTTTAAAATTTTTCCTTCTTCTCCTCCTTTTGCTCTTCCTCCTCCTCCTGTTCCTCCTATTCTTCTTCTCTTTTGTCTCACCACATTAACTAGAACTTTCAGTACACTGTTCAAGGCAGTGGTCAGGGCATGCCCTTGACTTTTTCCTGATCTCAACAGGTATACTTCTAGTTAGCTGTAGGTTTTTGGTGATTTTTTTTTTCTTTCTTTCTTTCTTTTTATCAGATAGAGGAGGTTATCCTCTATTTGTAGTTACTGAAAATTTTTATTATGAACAAGTGTTGGGTACTTTCAGTTGATTATTCTGTACCTGTTGATATGATTATGTCATTTTTCTTCTTTGGTCTGTTGATGTGTTGAATTACACAAATTGATTTTCAATGTCGAAGCACCTTTGAGTACCTAGGATAAACCTCACTGGGTCATGGTATATATATATTTTACACATTATTGGATTTGATTTTCTAATAGTTTGTTGAGGGTCTTTGCATTTATGTTTGTGAGAAATATTGGTATAGGATTGTCTTTTCTTGTAATGTTTTTGTTTGGTTTTAGTATTAGGGTGATGCTGGCCTAAGAATGATTAGGGAATATTCTCTCTGCCTCTATCTGAATGAGATTGTAGAGAATTGGTATACTTTCTTCCTTAAGTATTTGATAGAATTTACAGTGAACAACCAGAACCATCTGCATATGCTACTTTCTGTTTTGGAAGGTTATTAAATTACTGATTTTTAAAAATAGATATAGATGTGCTAAGATTGTGTATTGTATATTTTGTGAATTTTGTCAGATAGAGCCTTTCAGGACATTAGTCTATTTCTCCTAGATTTTCAAATTTATGGCTATATAGTTGTTTATAGTATTCCTTTATTATCCTTTAAATGTCAATGGAAGATGCAGTGATGTCCCTGCTTTAATTTTTATTAGTAATTTGTGTCCCCCCCTCATTTTTTTCTTAGTTAGCTTAGCTAGAATCTTGTCAATTTTATTCACCTTTTCAAAGAACTGGATTTTGATTTCACTAATTTTCCCTATAGGTTTTCCATTTTCAGTCATACTGATTTCTCTTCTAAGTTTTATTATTTCCCTGCTTTTGCTTACTTTGGATTTGATTTGCTCTTTTTTTCTTTTGCTAGTTTATTAGAGTGGAGGCTTAAAATATTGATCTGTCATCTTTCCTATTATTTATTATCAATGCTATAAGTTTTCCTAGAGAGGCCAGGAGTGGCTTGGTAGCTGGGTCCCACATGGCCATCTGTGTGGTACAAATCCTGGATCTGGCAGCCTGAAAAACACACCGAGTGTATGTATGTGTTTGGACGCATGTGTGCAGGCCCCAAATGCTGAAAAGACTAAGAAATGAGGGACCAGCAGTTGATGTAATGGCTATGTCACTGGACTCCCACATTGTCGACTACAGTTCGAGTCCCAGACTTTGTGGCTTAACCTCACGCCGGCCGCATGTGCATGCGTGCCCAAGATCCTGAGAGGAAAATGGAGGAGAAGAGATTGTGGCCATCCCCCTAGGGAGATAATTTCTTTCTTTCTGTCTCTCTGTCTCTCTCTGTCTTCCTGGCAAGCGCAACTGCCCTATAGCAAAAATCTCTCAAAAAAAAAAAAAAAAAAAAAAAAAAAAAAAAAAAAAAAAAAAAAAAAAAAAAAAAGAAAAGAAAGAGAAGAGATTGTAGTTTGACCATACCCTGCGTGGGTAAGGCGCTTTCTCACTTTTTTCTCTCTCTCTCTCTCTGTCTCTCTCTCTGTCACCAGTGAGCACACATGCCTCCCCAAATTAATAAAACAGAAACAAAAACATTTTTTTTCTATAAGCACTGCTTTCACTGCATCCCACAAATTTTGATAAATTTTGTTTTCTTATTAATTTAATTCAAAATATCTTAAATTTCTCTTGAGATTTCTTCTTTGACCTAGGTGTTACTTAGACATAAATTGTTCAATATCCACATATTTTATGATTATCCAGTTATGTTCTTGTTATTTATTTATAATTATACACTTTTCTAACCAAAAAATCTAAAGATAATTGGTGTCTCAAATGCATACTGTTCTGATTCTGATAAGGACCTTCAGAAAGTTATTTTTGCTATCTGTGTGCTTGCTGGTAAGACAGAAAGCAAGAAATCACCCCCTCAGGGAGATGGCCATGTTTCAATCCCTTCTTCTCCATTCTCCTCTTGGGATTTTGGTCATGTATACACACACACCTGGCATGAGTTTTAAGCCTCCAGGTCCAGGACTCAAACATTGATTGACAACGTGAGAGTCTAACAATGTAACCATTATGCCATCTGCTGGTACCAACTAAATAATGTAAGAGGTTTTTGCTGGAGGGTGCATGCATTTGCCAGAAAGACAGAGAGAGACAGAGAGACAGAAAGCGAGAAATTACCTCCCAGAGGGGATAGCCACGCCACAATCCCATTTCCTCCATTCTCCTCGTGGGATCTTGGGCGCACATGCACATGTGCCCAGTGTGAGTTTAAGTCACCAGATCTGGGACTTGAACTGCAGTCGACTATGTGGGAGTCCAGCGACATAGACATTATGCCAACTGCTGGTCCCCCAACTGAATATTGTTTTTTTCTTTTCAGAGGTTTTTGCTATAGGGCGTGTGCACTCGCCAGAAAGACAGAGAGAGACACGGAGACAGAAAGCGAAAAAACACCCCCCAGGCGGGATGGCCACGCCGCAATCCCTTCTCCTCCTTTCTCCTCTCGGGATCTTGGGCATGCACGCACATGTGCCTGGCGTGAGTGTAAGCCACTGGGTCCGGGACTCGAACCATGGTCAACTACATGGGAGTCTAGTGACATAGCCATTATGCTAACTGCTCATCCCCCAATTAAATACTTTTTAACTGACACAGTTTTTGGTTAAATTTGAGGAGTTTATAGTTTGAAGAAGACATCTTTAGGGCCCTGCTGTTGGTGTGATGGTGAATGCACTGGACTCCTATATGGCCAATAGCAGTTGGAGTCCCAGATCTGGTGGCTTGCTTCCCTCTTTCTTTTTTTATTCTCTCTCTTGTAAGAACATATACCTTATAGTAAAATTAAAAAGTAATTGAGACCAGCAGATGGCATAATGATTATATCAATGAATTCCCACATAGTTGGCTGTGGTTCAAGTCCTGGACCTGGGAGCTTCATATTCAAACCGGGCATGTGTTCATACATGCCCAAAATCCTGAGATGAGAATGGAGAAGGGAAATCACCTAGTTAGGGGCTGACTTCTAGCTTTCCGTCTCTCTGTCTCTTTGGTGAGCATGTACACTCTATAGCAATAATCTCTGAAAAAAAATTTAAAAAGAATGATAAATAAAATTAAATACATAATTTTTAAAATTTATTTTTATTTAAATTTATTTATTTACATTTATTCACTGTACATCATTACAACATACAAAATGAGATTTTCCATCCAGAGTACACTGTATATTGGCTCAATCAAGCACATCAGCATACATGTTATCATCAACAAATAATTTTCCATTTCTTGTTTCCTGTATGCTTTGCTTTTTTTTCCCCTTGTCCCTGATTCCCTATCTCTTACCCTCTGCCATCTCCCACTCTCCTCCCACACTGTCTCTGGTATCTATGTTTGCTTTCTATACTGTTTTCCCCCACATTTTTTTGAGTTACTAAAGATCTTAATCTAAATGTTTTCATAGCAAGCACAGCTGATATATACATTTCTATGAACACAAGTCCAACTTTAGGCATAAGCCTCAATGAGTAGAATGAACATCCTATAAAGTAGCACCTAGCTGGGGCTATGTATCATACTGCAGTCATCGAATAGGTTTTTTTTTTTTTTCTGAAACTTTTATTTCAACTCAATTTACATTACTTTCCTAAGCATCGTCACAGCATACAAAATGTGATTTCCCATCCAGAATACACTGCATAGTGGCTTAATCATGCATATTATTTCAATAGCAAGTTCACTTGATACTATTAAGAAAACCAGTTTTAACTTAAATCAAAGAAATGCTAAGGAACTTTGCTTAAAGACAGGAAACATGTTAGGATTCTGATCAAATGATAGGTGCATGAACCTATCCATGTCTCAAGACAGGACACAAATCCTTACAGCCAAATAACAAAGTCTACAAGAAAATCAGTAATATGTTAGTCAAAAGTCATAAAATTATACTTCACCAATTCAGTCTTACGTACTTTATCTTCTGATATGGTTCCATTTTCCCAATTAAATTCTGGGATATAATATTCAACTCCAGACTTGTTCCAACTATTAAGTTGGCCACTCTCTTAGTTTTTGAACTCTTATTTCTGTGTGTCTGTATTTAATTGTCCTGATACAGCACGCCCTTGAGAACTTCTTGGAGATCTGGTCTGGTGCTGGTAAATTCTTTTAAATTCTTTCAGGTTTTGTTTATCTGAGAATGTTCGTGTCTTTTCTTTCCAAATGAACAATAATCTTGCTGGGTACAGTATTCTCGATTGAAATTGCTTTTCCCTTAACACTTTGAATATATTTTCCCATTCTTTCCTCACTCACATGGTCAATGAGAAGTCTGCTGTTATCCTGATAGGATATCCTTTTTAGGTAACTTGATGTTTTTCTCTTGCCAATCTTAGTTTCTTGTCTTTGTCTGTGGTTTTGGTCAATCTGGCTATAATGTGTCTTGGAGAAGATCTTCTTGGGTTGATTCTATTTGGGGTCCTTTGTATTTCTTGGGACTGGATCTTTGAGTGCCTCTCTAGGTTTGGAAAATTTTCTTGCAGGATTTCATGGAATAGATTATCAATGCCCTTATGAGTCTCTTCACCTTCTGGAATGCCATTTATCTGGATATTTGGACGTTTGATGGTATCTAGTATTTCTCATATACTATTTGCAAATTTTTGGACAATTTTCTTAGTCTTTGTGGTGAATTTTTCCAGGCTAGCAATTTTCTCTTCTATGTCTGAGATTCTATTTTCTGAATGATCTAGTCTGCTTTTAATACTTTCAAGGGAGATTTTGAGTTCCTGTATTATAATCTTCATCTCTAACAGGTCCCTTTGATTCATTTTTAAAGTGTGTAATTCCTCTCTTAGATCTTGCAAGAATTTCCTCACCTCCTGGAACTCGTCAGCATCTTTTTCCTTTCTCTTCAGCAGTTCATTGTCTCTCTTCTCTTCCATCTCTGTTGGCTTTGCCATTATGAATGTTCTAGATTTTTTATCAAACATTTCCTTGATTTCAATTGAATTGCTTGTGGTAGAAGAGGAGTTATTCTTTTCCCTTGGAGGAGAGGTATTTTCTTGCTTTTCCCATATTTCTTGTGGTCCTGCGGTGATATCTAGTCATCTGATGGATGGTGTGTTTCTTCCTAATTCTTGAAGTTCAATCATGCTAGCTTGTTTGCTGGAGGCTGAATTATCAGTAGAAAATCTTCATTTCTCTTGTACCCTGAAATGAGTATTTCGCAGGAGCCATGAGGGATATTCTCCTGAAGGCCTTCCTGCCACGCTAGCTTGTTTGCTGGAGGCTGAATTATCAGTAGAAAATCTTCATTTCTGTTGTACACTGAAATGACTATTTTGCAGAAGCCATGAGGGATCTTCTCCTGAAGGCCTGGCCTCTCAAAATACATCATTCTTAAAATAAGAATATATCTTTAAGATATGAATTGTATTTTTATTCTATTTTTTAAATATTATTTTCAAATGATTAAAAATATTAAAAGTGAATAAAAAGCTAATATCCTAATTTTTAAATCCAATGCCATTTTAGATGTAGTACATAAACTTTAATATTTTATCAACTTGGTCACATTTTTGGAGGACAGATGTGGTGGTGAGGAGATGATTTATTAAGTGAAGAAACAAAAACAAACTAAAACCAAAACAGTTTCTATTGTTCATTTGAAGTTTGGTGCATACTAGCTTAATATTCTAAAAATTTTTTTCATTGTTCAGTATATATTGTACTATGAAAAGTATAGGCCAAAATTATTATTTGTCTTTTTCTCAAAGTTATTAGGACATAAATTTTTGGCTTCATTGAAATATAAAGAAGAGAAATGAGGCAATGTCGACTAATTATGTGACATGAGACCTAGGTCGACAGGTGGCATGGTGGTTAATGGCACTCGACTTCCAAGTGGCTGACTGTGGTTCAAGCCTGGACCTGGCAGCTTGCTTTCTCACCTCTCTCTCTCTTTCACTCTCTCACTCTGTCCCTCTCTGGTCAAATTAAAATAAGAAATAAATAAAGTTAAATAAAATAATTCTTTTAAAAATATGTCATGAGACTTATTTGAGTACATGAGGCTGATATAAAATATAACAATATGGCAAGCAGGTGGCATAGTGGTTAAGGTGATAGCCTCCCACACTAACAATTTGAGTACCTGGAGGCTTGAAACTCATGTCAGGCATGTGTGTGTTTGTGTGTGTGTGTGTGTTCCAGAATCCTGAGAGAAGAATGGAGAAGATAGGATTAGGGTATGGCCATTTTCTCTGGGGGGGTGATTTTTCACTTCCTCTATCTCTCTAGTGAGTGCTTGCACCCTATAGCAAATATCTTTCTCTCTATGAAAAACAAAACTCTCTATCTATCTATTTATAGATATATGTTAAATATATATTTATAATATAAGTATATATTTATAGAATGTTAAATAAAATTAAATACATAATTGTTAAAATAATATCTTTTATATATGAGTTGGATTTTTATTCTATTTTAAAAATTTTATTTTCAAATGATTAAAAACATTCAAAATTAAATAAAAACTAATAATTTATAAATACATGTTTATAAACATACTTATAAATATATAAATATATAGAGTGATAGATATAGAGAGATGATATAATAGGGTCTGGCTTATGACCTGGTCAGCCATGAGCTGGATCCCACATGGCTGGGATCCATGGATTGAGTTCTGGACCTGGGAGCTTGAGGAACATGCTAGGTACATGTGCAGAAGTGCTCAAAATCCCTACACAGTGGAAAAATGAAGGAGAAGGCATTGCACTGTAATTATTTCACCTGGGAGTTGCTTTCTCCTCTTCCTTCCCTCTCCATCTTTCTGTCTCTTGCACCATCTAACAAAACTTTTAATTTTAATACTTTAATTAGGAGACCTATTCCTACTATACATCTTTATTTAAGTTTTTTAGAGCTCAAACTCTTCTTGTACTGCACAAATACTATCTGTCTGGAGAATATTTCTCACACCCAGAGTCAAAACTCTTAAGCTCGGGAAGACTTTAGTACAGATGTGGAGACAGCATTATTTGCTGTGTTAATGGTGTCTGTCTTGAGACCAAACATTACATACATTTTATGGCTTGGATGGGGGGATTGTCATGAATTTACCCTCAGCCCAGTCAGAAAGATGAAAGGCTGGTGTTTACCTTTGAGTCACTATCCTTGACTTTCAAGTGCTTTTAGGGCATGAAACAAATCAGGAATGACCCTAATCTTTGTAGATGGCTTAGAAATGCAGCACTTTCTTGCTGCTATGCAAAGGCCTCCTCCTAGATGAGACTGGATGCCACTCTCCTGCTGTGTTAATAGAGATGCAGGTGATTGCTATTTAGAAAACCACTGTCATCCATTGATCTATGTCAGTGGAGAGGCTTCCATCTTCTCTCTTTGGCTCCCTCACCTCTATTTTCTTCCCCAGGAAGCCAGATGCAAGACATATCCTTAATTAACATAATACTCCCAGCCAATTTCTGATAAATAACATTTTGGGGTGTATACATCGTCTTTCAAAAGTGGATCACCCTTCTCTATTAAATTATTGGCCAGTGATTTCTCTCCCTGTAACTACCTAAATATTCTCTAGTGTTCAAACAACAACAAAAAAGAAAATAAATGAAAATGAAGCTTTGGGACCAGCCCCATAGCCAGTGGTTAAGGGGACTAGATCCCACATGGCCGACTATGGTTCAACTCAGCCCTGGTAGCTTGAAAAAAAAAATACTGGGCACATATGCAAACATGTTCAGAGTTTCAGCAAGATGGATGAGAGGGATTGCAGCATAACTGTGCCCCATTGAGGAATGTTTCTTCTCTCTCTTTCTCACTCTGTCTCTGTCTCTCTGGCTAGGACATACATTCTCTGGCAATCAGAAAAGCAAAAAATTTAAATGAAATGGACAAAATCCTCTAATCAAAAACAACAGAAACTGAGTTGTGTCATTTACCCGAGAAATGTTTTTTACCACTTATGAAAATCTTCTAATGAGAATTGAGATACTAGATTACAGCATTGTACATGAGACAAGAGCCTACCCAGCATGGCCAAGAGCTGCTCAGTTGGTTCCAGTTTCTGAGGTTATGAAAAATTGATTTATTTAGATTCAAGAGACAGATAGGGAGGAAATATAATAATATCTCATTTTATACCCCCTCCTTTTGTTGACTCTCAAACTCTCTGAATGTAAATGTTTATTAAGATGTATTGACTATTACATTATTACACCGTATCACTACTATTTTTTTCCTGATAATAGAATTGTTTGCTGGGGCTCATGCTAGTATCTCAAGTTGACCCTTCTTGAGTATGTACTTAAACAAATCCCACTGCAGAGACCTTCCTCATTCATAAGCTCATCATATCCTGATTGGTTCTAACCAAGATTTAGCTGTTACAGTCACTGTGAGGCAGAATTCAGGGAAGATCTTGGCATTTAGAACTGGGAGTCAACTTGGACTCCATAATTTGGTAACTCTGGGACAATCTTCCCTTTTCTCACTACCCCCTACTGATGTGAAGATTAAATGAGATAATGAATGAAAGTGCTTTATAAAGTACACACAAATTTTAGTTGCTAAGATTTTTTTGTTGCATGAAAATGGCAAAAATTTGCCATTGGTTTACAATGCTTTATGTTTTTAGCTCTTAAATGTTTTGTTTTGTTTTGTTTTAATATAGCTCTGCATTGGGCATTATCTATGAAACTATTTAAAAGGAAGCTCTTCTAAACACCAACATGTACCAAAAACACTTAAACTTTAACAATATCTATATTTATTTCTTATCAAGAAGTATCAAAGCCCAAGAAACTTAAAGTAACAGAAATTTATTTTTCACAGTTCTGAAGGCTACAGGTTGGAAATCAAGAAATTGGCATGGCCATGCTCTTTTTAAGATTCTGGGCAGAATCCTCCTCACCTTTTCCTCACTGCAGTGGTGGATATCAATCCTTGATCATGCTTAGCTTACTTCTACATTTCTCCATGCTCTGCTTCCATCTTCACACACATTCCCCTTGTGTCTTCACTGGCCATCTCCCTGTTCTTATAAAGATACCTTATAAATTACCCGAAGGACCTCAACTTTATATTTACAAAGATTATTTTCAAATAAGGTCACACGTAGAGCTACCCTGGCATAGGACTTCAACACATCTTTTTGGCAGATATAATTCAACCATAATAGTACTTCAGGGGACCAGCAGTTAGCGTAATGGCTATGTCACTGGACTCCCACGTAGTCAACCGTGGTTCACGTCTCGGACCCGGTGGCTTAAAACTCATGCCAGGCACTTGTGCATACGTGCCCAAGATCCCGAGAGGAGAATGGAGAAGGGATTGTGTAATGACCATCCCCCCTGGGGGATGATTTTTCGCTTTTTGTCTCTCTGTCTCTGTCTGTCTGGCAAGCGCACGCACTCTCCAAATAAATAAATAAATAAATAAATAAATAAATAAATAAATAGTACT
>NW_006159570.1:475199-525756 GCF_000334495.1 Tupaia belangeri chinensis
CCAAATAAATAAATAAATAAATAAATAAATAAATAAATAGTACTTTAGCAAGCAATCCAGTGCCTCATTGACTGGGGATCTGGCCGCCAGGCTGAAATTTGCTATTAATTAGCCAACTAACTTGTAGGTAAAATGGGGAAGTCAGTCAGAATAGATCAGTTAGGATATTTTCCAATGTTTATGTTCTATAATCCTATCATTTTAATATTCTTTCATTCATATCTATTTCTATGATCACGGTAGTCCTCTTCACTCACATACATATGTGTGCATCAGAACCCAAAGTTTGGCTGCAGAAGCAGTGGATAAACGATTGCAGTCTCTCTGAGTACATCCAGCAGAATTATCCTTTCCTTGGCAACACCGCAGTGAATGCCTAACTCCAGGACCTCACTTTCTCCTGCCTGGACTGTTAAAATAGACTCTCAGCTACCTTGAGTCTTCTCCTCTAACACATCCTGCAGCAGGTGCTGCCAGATTGAGCTTTCAGAAAATAATCCTGATCATATTACATTCTATAGAACGCCCTTTAATGATTTCCTATGGATACACATACATACATCCAATGTGCTATACAGGATATGATCCCTAGCTTGGCACCTTGGGCTCCAAAAGGAGAAACTTCTTTTTCATCTGTATATTTCACCACCAATAAATTTGAGGTACTCATTTTTCTCCCACCATAGCATTATTTCAAATTTCCGTACTTTGACATATATTCTCTCTGCCGGTGGGTCTGTTTTCTCTCTTTTCTGCCTCGAGAGTTTTATCCAACAAAGTTCAGTTTCAGTTTAGTATTTCCTTTGGGAAATCTTTATTTATTTATTTATTTATTTTTTGCTAATGGGGTACATGAACTCACCAGAGAGACAGAGAGACAGAAAGTGAGAATTGACCTCCCATGGGGGTGGCCAAACCACAATTCCTTCCCCATTTTCCTCTTGGGATTTTGGGCACAGATGCATATGCCCCTAGTGTCCGTTTTAAGCCACCAGGTCCAGGACTTGAACTGTGGTTGACTACATGGGAGTCCAGTGGCATAACCATTATGTTATTTGCTGGTCCCAGAAAGTCATTCTGGACTACTCTAGCTGAAATAACCATTCTCTTTTCTATATTACCATTTAGGTCATACTTATTTTTACTTTCGTGCCTGCTATTGAATTAAAACATGTGTGTGTGTGTCCCTATTTGATAGGGAGTTGCTTGAGGATTGGGGTAATGTCCTGTCTTTGGGTTAGGCCCCATACTTTATTCCCAGGTGTCAAGTACATAGTAAGTCCTCAAAAACATTTTATTGAATTGAGTTAGTTAACTAGTTTTTGACAAGGAACCAGCAGTCAGGTTTAAATGGGTTTGTTTTTGTGGGCTGCTTTTGAATTAATGGAACAGTAGGACGTGCTTTGGCACAGCTGCCTGGCATACCTGGGTTAAGTTCTAATGCAAACAGCTGCATTGCTGTAACTTGCTGTAAAACACCCACTTCACACAGGTCTGTGTATTGTGGGGCCCATGGAAGACAGCCAGACCCAAGGCTGGCAGTTACCTGAAAGCACTTGGGTTTAAGTTTCTATCACCATGACAGTTAGGCGGCCACTTGTAATCATTCCTTCCAACCCGCAGCCTTGCTGTGCGGACATATTCTGACAGGGCTGGGCTCTCAGCGGATGCTCTGGCTTGTCTCCTTAAAAATTTCAAAATAATCCTGATCATATTACATTCTATAGAACGCCCTTTAATGATTTCCTATGGATACACATACATACATCCAATGTGCTATACAGGATATGATCCCTAGCTTGGCACCTTGGGCTCCAAAAGGAGAAACTTCTTTTTCATCTGTATATTTCACCACCAATAAATTTGAGGTACTCATTTTTCTCCCACCATAGCATTATTTCAAATTTCCGTACTTTGACATATATTCTCTCTGCCGGTGGGTCTGTTTTCTCTCTTTTCTGCCTCGAGAGTTTTATCCAACAAAGTTCAGTTTCAGTTTAGTATTTCCTTTGGGAAATCTTTATTTATTTATTTATTTATTTTTTGCTAATGGGGTACATGAACTCACCAGAGAGACAGAGAGACAGAAAGTGAGAATTGACCTCCCATGGGGGTGGCCAAACCACAATTCCTTCCCCATTTTCCTCTTGGGATTTTGGGCACAGATGCATATGCCCCTAGTGTCCGTTTTAAGCCACCAGGTCCAGGACTTGAACTGTGGTTGACTACATGGGAGTCCAGTGGCATAACCATTATGTTATTTGCTGGTCCCAGAAAGTCATTCTGGACTACTCTAGCTGAAATAACCATTCTCTTTTCTATATTACCATTTAGGTCATACTTATTTTTACTTTCGTGCCTGCTATTGAATTAAAACATGTGTGTGTGTGTCCCTATTTGATAGGGAGTTGCTTGAGGATTGGGGTAATGTCCTGTCTTTGGGTTAGGCCCCATACTTTATTCCCAGGTGTCAAGTACATAGTAAGTCCTCAAAAACATTTTATTGAATTGAGTTAGTTAACTAGTTTTTGACAAGGAACCAGCAGTCAGGTTTAAATGGGTTTGTTTTTGTGGGCTGCTTTTGAATTAATGGAACAGTAGGACGTGCTTTGGCACAGCTGCCTGGCATACCTGGGTTAAGTTCTAATGCAAACAGCTGCATTGCTGTAACTTGCTGTAAAACACCCACTTCACACAGGTCTGTGTATTGTGGGGCCCATGGAAGACAGCCAGACCCAAGGCTGGCAGTTACCTGAAAGCACTTGGGTTTAAGTTTCTATCACCATGACAGTTAGGCGGCCACTTGTAATCATTCCTTCCAACCCGCAGCCTTGCTGTGCGGACATATTCTGACAGGGCTGGGCTCTCAGCGGATGCTCTGGCTTGTCTCCTTAAAAATTTCACTGCCACTGCTAAGAGCTGCCCCTAGGTTGCCTGGGAGCTATTTGGCATCACGTAAGGCCATGTTATAAGACTGCAAGTTATAAATTACCAATCACATTAATAAACATGAAATCGCTCGAAGAGAACTTCAACTGGAGTCATCCCTGGGGTGTGTGTGTGTGTGTGTGTGCGTGCTTACTTCTATTGTCCCTTTCTCATTATGCTGCAGAACTCTGGAAATGAAAGATGATATTCCTAGAAAGAGTTCAGCTAGGGCAGTGTAGCAAAAAAAGAGGGTAAAGCCTGGACACTGTTGAAGATGATGGAGCAGAAACATACTGGCCTTGGGAAGAATGGCAGGTATGGCCAGGTCAGGAGAGGCTGGCGGATGGCTGCGGAGCCTTGCTTTGAGTTTAGAAGGTGGTATATTGAATGAGGTCCCATTTTCTCTAAGGGGCAGATGAAAACATGTCATTATCAATCCTCTTTACCTTGTCAATTTAAACATCTGAACCACTTCTCCAACACTCATTGATCACTGATAAGTGATACTGCCTCTTTATGTGTTTGTCTTGATTTCACAATTAGACTAAAGTTCTCTGAGAATAGGATCGATAGCTCATCCATCTTTATTGCATCTAACAGAGTTTCTTACAGCAATCTCACAAAATAGCTTTCGAGATTAGAGGACCTTGAATATGAATGTTGCAGGTGCGAACTCTCCTAATCCATAGAAATGAGTCTCTTAAAAGGGGTCAAGTAGCAATACTGACTTTGGAGGAGAATCTTAACTTAGTGGTGAAAAGCACCTATGGCTTTATCCTATTTCTCCCCTTGGCAATAAAAGTCCAATAATTTCGCAATCGTAAGAAGCATTGTTAGGAATGACCAGACTTTGGAAAAATAAAATAAATCGCAGTGAATACATGGATCCCTACAGGGATATGTTACCTGAGAGCTCAGATTATATTTTACTTAACAGATACCAATTTAATAAGGGCATGGATTTGTTGAGCAATCTTACTATAATGGTCTAATAAGTGTAAAATGCTATGTTAGGTCTTTTTGTAAAGGGTGAAGAGAATCAGCACACTTGAGAACCTATCTCTGAAAGTTTTCTATAAGGAAATGTAATACTATGGGAAGGATCGTGCCTAAACACAGGGCTTAAATCACTTGGCAAGGAGCGCTTCTCAGGTGGGCACCGTGGCTGTCTATGTAGTAATGGGTCCCCAGTAACACTTCTCACCTCACAAAGCTGGCAAGATGCAACAGGCACATAGTCTTATAAATCATTTCCTTCCTGTTGCAAAATGCCTGTGGCATCTGACTGCCTTTGACACGTAGCAAATAGTTTCAGCACCCCACCATGTTAGGAAGCCTACCAATCACAAAGGCACATGAATCCATCCCCTGAAATGTCAAAAACATTGTAAATATTAGTGATGGGCCAAGCTCAGAAGTGTTGGAGATTCAGTCTGGGAAAAGGTCCAAAATTTTATAAGCTTGTCTAAACACTTTTGATCTTGAAAAATTGGTCTGCAAATCTTGCAAGAACAGGTTTTCACCTAAGGTTTATGATATTATTTTGGTTTGGTATACCTGAAATGTTTTTTGGGAGAAAGGGGGAATTTTGCTATTTATTCCTTTTTATATTTTACATTATAACCAAAACAAAGATGTGTGTGTCTTATAAATTTTTTTTTCTTTTCCAGAAAAGTTATTTGTGCCTGAAGATTAGGCAAGAAGTTGTAACAATCCTCATTTTACTAAGATTACTTCATCATTTCCAATAAATTATAATGCATGGATTACATTTAGGGAAAATCCAAATATGCATCGAGGTTTTCATTACAAATATTGAACAGATATGAACTGATTTTAAAGCTAAAACTATACATAACACTTGATAGATTACATTTAATTCATGCTTAATTGGACAGACATAATATTCTCTGTAACAAACACAGTATGTGTATGTAAAGAGTACATCGGGTCTAACATTTGTCACTGAGATCACTTTTCTCAAGTCACATGGAAACCATGGAAACATAATTCAGTTTCAAACCTAATAAAATGTAGGGCTGGAGAGGTACAGTGCAGAAAATCTCAAATCGTGTTCTAGATATGCAGTATGGAAATACACATGACAAGAATGGAATTGCATGGTAACCGTTTTAGGAACCATAGTCTAAGCACATTTCTCAGGACCTTTCAAATGCAAATACTCTGCTGAATTTTTCAAGTGAAGGATCCTCCTGAGAGACTAGGTGCTTGTGAACCAAATTTGGGGTATACTGTTACAGTGGAATGTACAATATACTTGGGATAAGGAAGTTCGAATTCTTGTCCGGATTCTGCCCTTTACTTAAAGTGTAACTTTGAGGAAGCTGCTAAATCCTAAAACAAGCAGGTTGAAAGAGATGATCTTCAGGGTTTTTCTTCAGCATTTACAGGAGGTCTCTAGAATGG
This sequence comes from Tupaia belangeri chinensis, assembly GCF_000334495.1. Lineage (NCBI taxonomy): Eukaryota > Metazoa > Chordata > Mammalia > Scandentia > Tupaiidae > Tupaia > Tupaia belangeri. The sequence continues at coordinate 480,555 of NW_006159570.1, forward strand.
AGCTGTGTATTTTCTTTATTCCTTGTTTAAGGCCTTCTTTATTCCTTCTTTATTCCAAGTTTAAGGCCTGGCATAGTGCCTTAAACTTACTAGGCCTGTGATCAATATTAAGGGGAAGATAGCCTTTTAATTTTTAGGAAACATTAGTTAAGTCAAAATGTTTATTAGTGGTATAACCTTGAATAAGGCATTTATTCTCTCTGAAGCTCAGATTTCTTGCTTATAAAATTAAGCCATTGATCACTGAATTTTAAGTTTTATTTATTAGTGATATTATTGTTATTTCAATAGTAAACACAGACTATTTGCCTTTCTGGACCCTGGTTTTCCTCAATTAGAGCTCCAGGCCCTTGCCCTCGAGCACACGACCAGCCGTTCTGCCACACTGGTTGATCCGGATGCCATGCATGCAAGAAGCTTGCCCAACTAGAACTGTTGTTCCTCTGAAGACTACGTTTTGGCATTCATCATACTTCTGAATTTTCTTGGGTCACTTTTTATTTAAAATCTCTTCCTCTTCAGGAGTCAGCTTGGCCCTTTTCTTGAGGCCCTGGAGCATTTCATAGTGGGACTCATACAGCTGTCTATACCCTGTGCTGTTCATGAGCACCATGTAGTTCTTCACCAGGGTCTTTTGCAGACCAGGTCATTATTGGGTCCACTGTAGACAACATCCATGATCCAGTACAGGGCTGGGTGTATGGATGGGTAATCCTAGCATGGGCAGCCAGACTGAGCTCCTACTTCTGCTTCCTGTGGTAAAGCTTTTTCTTGCCCCCAGTTTTGCGGTGCTTGTGTGAGTTGTGCCAAGAGACATCCATACCTCAGCAAAAACTGGAAAGAGGATTTGTGATATTAGTAGTATTCTTAGCACCACATGGATCTTTCTTCAAATAAAATCTTACATGAAAGTCCAACACGTAAGGTAGATTAAGAGTGGAGCCATTGGGACCAGCAGTTAGCATAATGGCTATGTCGCTGGACTACCATGTAGTTGACCACAGTTCGAGTCCTGGACCCGGTGGCTTAAACTCACGCCAGGCACGTGTGAGTGCGTGCCCTAGATCCCAAGAGGAGAATGGAGGAGAAGGGATTGCGGCATGACCATCTCCTCTGGGGGGTGATTTCTCGCTTTCTGCCTCTCTGTCTCTCTCTGTCTTTCTGGCGAGTGCACGTGCCCTATAGCAAAAAATCTCTCCAAAAAAAAAGAAAGAAAGAAAGAAAGTGGAGCCACTCCTTCGAACAGCATTCAGTGCCTCAAGACTGCCAACCCATCTCCTTTCCAACTACTCTTTTTTTTTTTTTTTTCCTTCGCCCTGTCCTCATGTATCTCCAAGGAACTCCTCAGGCTTCTCCTGAGAGAATAATGGGAATAATCAGAACAATACTGCTATCAATCGATACCTTGGGAGCTTCTTTTGGGGTAAACATCATAGATTTTTCTAGAGAAATACAGAATTATTTTTGCTGAGACTGATAAGTGAAATCAGGGAAAATAGACTGTAGCTAAACCCCTTCTACCTGGGGGGAAAATGTATCCTTTTTGTGCAGCGACCACAGCCTGAAACAAGTGCAACAGAAATCAAGTGCATTAAAAACAAACAAACAAACAAAACCCTAAAAATGACAAGATCCAACTTTGGCTTTGTAGCATAAAACTAAAAAAAAAGTTTCATTACATTATGGATAAATGATTTTTTTTAAAATTTTAAGAAAATTTTATTATCCTCAGAATAATCCTGATAGCCAAGGCTGAAATAACTATTTTACTTTGTCTTACTTTAATAGTCCCTCATTGACCCACTTGTGCTTGCACAGATCGTAGCAAACCTCTGTACAACATATAGAGATAATGTCGGTAATGCTCTGGGTTCAAATTCTGAGTCAATCTGATGGGTTCACCTATGATTCTGGCTGACTGGAAGGCCAGAGGGTGGGGAGAGATCATTCTGTGTTAAAGCCCTGGAAAGTGTATCTACCCCTCTCTCTTTCTCTCTCTCTCTCCTTCAGTAAATAAATATGTAATCGTTTTTAAAAAAAGTTCCTCTTTGCTATAATTCATTAATCACCTTATTAATTATAAATGTACTCAAGTAAAATTTAGTTTAGCATTTCAGTTACTATCTGGTGAAATGCCAGCGAGAAAAGATATTTGGAAGAACAAAGCAAAATTTTCAGTGACATTTTAACAAGAGATTTTAGAGTTTCCTTCTTCTATATACTTTTTAAAGAAGATAAGCAAGATTAGACTCCGAATCAGACTCTTAGAATAGAACAAGCTCTTGGAAATTCAAGGGTGAACTTTGCTTAAACTGTGGTAGAGAGCGGCCCTGCGTGAAGCCAAGACCCACTAGCTCTCTTCCTTTGCACATACATGTTATAAGAGTCAAACTGGGTGTTCTTGAGTCTTTCCCTTCCTCCCTACAGACAGAGGAGCTGGTTGCATTGCCAAAGCACTCAACTTCATCAAGCCCACTTTTCTCATCTGAAAATGACATGAAATTTACGGTAAGACCTTGTGAATTTAAAAATCAAATGGCAAAGCACTTTGTAGGTAATGTTATTTCCATAGGCAAACTTTGTGTCATCTATGTTTCTCTATGAACTCAGAGAGAGGTATTATTACTAGGTAAGTTACTGCAGTATTCTGGGGAAATGTTTTATTCTACCAGTTAAGATCCTGGGAACATATTTAAAGTTTTAGGAAAGCAGAGCAAACACAAAATGCACAGAGGCTTCTAACCAGAACGGTAGACAAAAGCAACTGATAGAGTTTTTAGATTAGAAAGGCAAAGTGGTCTGATTCAAGAAGAAAGCCAAATCACATGTTTTTAATTTTAATCTGAATGTGCAGAAAACAACAACAACAACAACAACAACATAAAAACTGAGCATGTTTGTGTGTGTGGTAAAGAAGCAGAAGTGATGTGTTAAAATCCAGGGTTGTGTTGAAAACTCAGTATGGGAGACTTAGAATACAAAAAGAGAATGCAGTAACCTGTACACACTTTCCATGTCTACTCGTGTTGGTAAATTATGCCAGTTTCTGGGCTTCATAACTTGGGAGAAATGCAAAATGTGAAGGTTTCTCAAAGGCGATCACAAGGATGGGAAACAAAGCTTTGAAACTAAGGATTGAAGAAATGGCATGAATTGAAAGGATAGTAGAAATGAAAGTCCTTTGGAGATGCACATATTTAAATCATTTTAAGACTTCTTTTCAGTCTCTTTTTTTTAAAAAAAATTATTTATTGGGACCAGCAGGTAGCATGGTGGATAAAGGTCCTGGGAGGTTCAGGAAAGGTTCAATAAATAATATACCATGTAATATATTAGACTCAGGTTAACAGAAGAAGCCAGCTTTAAATCAGCTGGCCTTCTAAATTCCAATGTATTAAATGTAGGGCAAGGATTTGAATTGTGAAAATAAAGACTTCCTCAACAAGGAAGACTTTGAATTTAAGGCAATGAAATGTGACAACCGACAAATACAAGTGAAGAGTGCAACAATCTTCCTAGTCTTGATTTATAATTTGAATGGATACTTTAATCATAGGTCTACATTATGCATCAGACCAAATATTTGTCTTATTTTTTGGGAGAAGTATAAAGAGACTGAAAAAAAAGAAAGAAAAGGACAGAGATTTCATGATCTTTCTATAGAAATGCTAATCAATTTGATAATGTTTGAAGGTGAGCAAGCAGAAATCAAAGCAGCCAGTGATGCAGATGAGAGAATTGGCTCCTCCCAGAATTGGAGGTGATTCACATTGGAGAATTGTTTCTGAGGCATGATTGCTATCTTTCTAGGAAGCTAGGGGAAAGGACAACTCAAAGTGCAGCTGCTGCCTGTGAGTTCCCTTCGTAACATATAGTTTCTTTTTGCCACACCTTAGGATTAACCTTCAACAATGTGGAGAGCAGTGCCTTAATGTATTTTTAAGCCTCCTGCACACACAATCATTTATAAAGTAAACCATGCCAGAGTGTAGAACAATAGCAGATAACTGAAAGCACTCTATTAATCACTTGCACACTGATTGGCTCCTAGGTCTTGTCTAGGTCATATTATGACTCCTTTATTAGTGTTTAAGGTCACCAGGAGACAGGCGAGTGCATCCTATAGCAGGAAGTGTAGTGAGTCTCAGGAGTGAGATATTTGGCTTTAGTAGGCACTGTGGTTGTGACTCGGAAATCCAGGGAAATGAGTTAAGCTCAGTCAGACTCCAGACGCCGCACTGCCTCATGGCAGATAGAATGAAGCAGAATAATAGAAGCTTTCCTGCCATTCTCAATACGAGGCTGAATTCCGGTCAGGCCTTCCAGTACAGTTTTTGGAGGCTGTTTTCTATTCAGCCCTCATGCTGCAGGCTGAAATTCATGGGAAGGGGCTCTGGTGAAAAGTTGGCTCCAAGTTCAGGTTGGACAGTGCCAGGGGAGCGCTCCTGCAGGAAGACAGATTAAGGGGCATGTGCACCATGTGGTGGGTGAGTGTGAAATTTAGGGCCCACACTGAGATCCCAGAGAAATAACTGACTAATTTAGACCTGGCAACTGCACAGAAACACAAACACTTACCTTTCCACATGCTCTGTTGCACTGGGCTAACTGTATCTGTTTAAATTTAGTGGAGACAAAAAGAAAAGCAGTAATGGCCCTCTCCTCCACCCACTGTGGAGCCTATGAACTGGCAAGATAAGCTCTTGGCCTGTCTGGTTTGAATGAGGCTCATTCTTTTTATAATATGATTCCTATTTGAGGTCCTAAAATTTCGATGACCTCACTGGAATATGCATCAGCAGTCTGAAAACTTTCCTGTATGGTGTAGTGGTAAAACACAGTTGCTAAAGGAGATGGAATAACCAGCAAAAGGCAGCTCAAAAGAGACAATTTCTATTTCTTTAAATGGGCAAAAGTATCACTAACTATCACAAAGGCAGGATTGTGAGAATGGATGACAAACTTCTCACTCCTAAGAACTCCATCTTCACAGTAAGTCATAAAACACCAGTAAAATCTTTGCCATGTTGTGAGTTGAAGCATAATATTACATTGATATCTGGAGTAGGGAATTTATGTAAATGTCCATGCATGTGGTCTTTGAGGTTAGAAATGAAGAATGATTTGAAGCTTAAGAAACTATTGGGTTATTGGAAACGTCATGATGCATTTTTACATAGAAAAAATATGTCATGACTTTTCCGATGACCCAATCATTTCTTGTGAGCAGGAAGCCCTTTCCTCTCTCTGATTTGGCCCCACACACATACTCCTGAGGCTGCTTTGGAAGGGTACGGCATTGACGAGACAAAAGACTCTGAACCTCAGCTTATAGTGGGCAGCAAATGCATAAGAAACTTTTGCAAGGAGAGGCCTACTGCCTGACAGCTTCAGGCCTCCAGAGTGCCTGACACATGTAGATGGTCAACAATATTTACTGAATGACTGGTGAGTGGAGAAGCTAAGGACATGGACACTTAATATTCAAAAGAAAGAAGAAATACAACTAAACAAAAAATGTAATATTTACAGATACCTGAATAGCTAATATTTTAAAGATTATGTGATCTAGCGAGTCCTATAGACCAGTGGTTAAGGGAGCCAAATCTACATGGCCAACTGTGATTTGAATCCCATCCTCAGTGGCTTGAAAAACATGCTGGGCACATGTATGTGTATGTCCCAAATCTCAAGAAAATAGTAGGATGGAGGAGAAGGATTGTAGCATGACAATACCCCAGAGTGCGTGTGGGCGTGCTCTTTCTTTCTCTCTCTCTCTCTTTCTCTCTCTCTATTTCTCTCTCTGTCTTTCTCTTGTGAGTGCATGCACAATCTAGCAATTAAACAAACTAAAAAAGAATATGTCATCTTAATGACCACTTCAGGGGCTAAAATTCCATGACTTTTTTGGAACGGTCGACTAATGTTTCATCTTATGAAAGCTATTTAACCATTTAATGATTATTCTTTGGTATTTTTAGAGAAATCCCCAGTCTTTGGAAGATGTCAGAAAGTTTCTTCTTGGTGGAATTTGTAATAGCCTGAGTGCATTGTTTTCCTGATGCAGTGAAGCTTGTCGAGTTCAGAACTTATTTTGAGTAATCACAGAGGACACACATGACTGAGAAAGCTGTGTCTCAGTGCCCATTTATTCTGCGTATGTGACAGGAGTGGAAGAGGTTGTGGTGTCTTATGTGTGGTACTAGATGAAAGAGGTTTCAGAACAGCTCCTGGTGCCTAGAGACATCTGTACACACAGATCCCAAGTGAGGGGACAGCACAGAGTGTGTGGCCTTGCCTCCTGGGCAGCCAGGCCCCACTGAACACACGGCCCACAGCAACCTGCCACCCACGGCCTTGCGCTTTATCATGTTCCAAAATCGTGACCACAGCAGGCTGAAAACATTGACATTGGTCCAAGTACCCATTTCTGGTCATTTGAAACTATATCAGGTAAATAAAATATAACTTCATGATTATGGCTGGTGCTATGGAGAGGATGGATAGGCAGGCAGGGGGATCTTTATAAAGGCCTAAAAACCACAAGCATTTGGACATCAAACATCAATTACAAAGTACTGCTTTGATGAGTTAAGAGTCAGGGAATCAAAACCAGATGGATTAAATTCCCCTTGAAATACACAAAGGATTAAAAATTAAGAGAAGTAGTGCTAGACACAATGTGTTGTTGCAAAAGCCAGCCAAAGCATCTGAAACAAACAAACAAAAAACTCACTAGAGCTATTTGACAATTAAGTAGTAATTCATCTACCTCTAGTTTCTAAATTCTAATTTGGCTGCATAAAGACTAAGAGAGTTCTATGTGTATTAAGTAGAAAAATGTTTCCTGGAATATCAAGTGTGGGCAAGAGAGGAAAAAAAATCCATTCAACCTGTATTTTATTTGCTTGCTTAGGTTAATAAGTTAACATGAAATTTTGTAGAAAATGTTTATCAAATTACGAGTGAGGAAGAATGAACAGTTGCATATGTGTGCATACAGACTGGCCCCGACACTTAATTGAAGATGCTTGATCATGTTTGACAGATCTCAATAGGTATTTAAAATGCACACGCACATACAAAGACTTCCACATGTCTGTGCGGCATGCCCTGACCCTGATGTGTTGATCACTCTTCAGAGAGTTGCTTTTCTTAGTGATTACTCATTGACACATGACCCTCCACACGGGCCGCCTGTTCCACTTGTGACAACAGGCTGAGCCACAGGCGCCTCAAAAGCACGATCCTGGCTTCTCAGTGCCCTCTGGCTCCCACGCGTAGGCTGCCAAATAAACAAACAAGGGGCAACAATTTTATGCCTAGTAGTGTTGGTGGTGTTCCTGCAACAGGGTTTGCTCTGTTTATTTACTTGCAGCTCTGCAAGGCTCCCTTGGGAACGTTCGAGGTGAAGGTTCTGGATTCCTAGACCATCTATAAAGAGATAGTGATGATTTCATGAAAGGCTAACAGGCACACTTGGATCTTCTCTGTGCCCCCAAAGTGCTGCTTTGTCCTCTTCCTCAAGAGTGTGTGCTTAAGGTCACGCCGTGGATCATACAGGTTTTAATTTAGCTCATAGTCCACTATTTGCTATCTAAACTTGAGAAAATAACCATCTTTTGAATCCCACTTTGCTCATCTGGGAAATGAGCATAGCAACTTGTCTTCATAGGTTAGTAGTGAGAGAACACATGAGGAGTGTCTGGCATGTGGTCCTGGTCCTGTTCCAGAAATGATCACTATCCATTTCATTAAGTGGAATTTTTTTTTTTTTTTTTTATAACCAAGCACGGTTTGCCAAAGTGAGAAAAGTGAGTGAGAAAACCTCACTATCATATTCTATTTTTTGGTCACTGAGACAAATATGCTAAATCCCAAGGTTCTATGGAGCTCTACCCTTGACTTGCATAGTTTTGATGTCCCATCAAAACTTCAGTTGTACAAGAAGACTTGCAGTCTAGCACTGTTAAGGTTTAGAGTCTGATCAAATGAAATTCATTAGCTTATTAAAACGGAAAGAATGTTAGGCTACAAATTTCTAGATTTATTGATTCTTGTTGTCCTACACATGAAATGTAAAATCTTACATGGATAAGACAGTGAAAGTACAGGCAATGAAAGAAAAAATACATAGATCAGACTGCCTCAAACTTAAATATTTCGGTACGTCAAAGGATACAAACAACAAAGTTGAATGACAAACCACAGAATTGACAACAATATTTGCAAATCATCTATCTGATACACAGAATACATAAAGAATAAATAATATGCATTATATATAGAACATTTCTACAACTCAACAACAACTAAACAAATAAATCAATTAAAAGTGAGCCACGAACTTGAATGTGCACAAAGAAAGATGCTAAACATCATTAATCATTAGGGAAATATAAGTCAGAACATATAAGGTACCATTTCACATCTATTATGATGATTCATAGATATGTATAATATATATAAATATATGCATATATATAATTAAAAACTATATACATATATATACATACATATAATTTTTAGAATGTGCTCATGAGGAAGTGGAGAAATGTAACATTTGCGCACTGTTGGTGGGAATGTAGAATGCACAATGGAATAGTATGTCAGTTTCTAAACAATTTAAAAAGAGAATTACCATATAATTCAGCAATTCTACTTCTGAGTATGCACCCAAAAGAATTGAAAGCAGTGTCTCACAGAAGTATTTGTACCTGCATTCTCTTAGCAGCATTGATCACAATAGCCAATAAATGTTCATGGACAGATGAATAGAGAAACAAAATGTGGTATGTACATATAATAGAATATTAGTTGTCTTTAAAAAGGAATGGAATTTTGACACATGCTGCAACATGGATGAACCTGAGGACATTATTCTAAGTGAAATAAGCCAGTCAGATAAAGGCAACTAGTGTATGATTCTATCATTGATAATACTTATAATGATAAACAATTCTAGAGGAGTCAAATTCACAGGAACAGAAAGTAGAATGGTGGTTACCAGAAGAAGTAGCTGCTTACTGGATATAGCATTTCAGTTTTGCAAGATGAAAGGGCTCCGAAAACTGGTTACACAACAATGTGAAGGTACTTAACATTATGGAGCTATACATTTAAAAACGTTCAGATGGTGGGGCCAACAGGTGGCATGACGTTCAAGGTGTTGGATTCCCACATGGCAGACTGCAGTTTGATTTTGGAATACTTGCGTATATATAATGAGATATCTTGGGGATAGAACCCAAGATTAAACACAAATTCATTTATGTTTCATATACATCTTATATACAAAGCTTAAAGATAATTTTATATAATATTTTTGTATTTCAGGGTTATGACTGATCCAGCAAATGTAGCTATATATGAAATTTTCCACTTGTGTAGTGTCATGTTGGTACTCAAAAATTTTGAATTTTGGAGCATTTCAGATTTCAAATTTTTGGATTAGGGATGTTCAACCTGAAGTTATATTTGCTATGGTTGGTGTGGTGTGTGTGTGTGTGTGTGTGTGTGTGTGTGTGTGTGTGTGTGTGTGTGTTAGCTTGTTCAGATGTATTTAACTGACTTATTTTGGCTATATATTTATACCAATGACTGCTGGTCAAGAGTCCAAGCAAAATTGGGATCCTGAAGGGGACAATAGGGTATTTGAGGTAGATGAACTAAGGTCAAGTTCTTAATCTCCCTGCTAATCTGAAATCTCTGTTTAAAGAATTTCAGGAAATACTTTTCTTTTGTATAATCCTATATAGGTTAAAACTGGGATACCAGTGGAGTCCCAAAGTGAGTTTTATAAAATAAAGGTTTCTTTGAATGAATGTCTTCATCTTCTTGGAGCTCAGGGAACATTTTCTGGTTCACCTCACAGTAAAGGTGGAATGGGAATAGGTAATTATCCTTCCTAAATGAGTTCTTTTTCCATGGTAATCGAGATGAACTGTCATGTGACTCTTCCATCAGGATTGCATTTCCCTGCTCATCCTCTGATAGCAAGGAATGGTCATGTGACTTGGCTTCTGCCAATGGAATGTGAGAAGTGAAGTGCACTACTCAATTGCTTAAAAAAGACTCCTTGACCTTGAACTTCTACTCTTTCCTACTTTTTTCAGGAATCATGAAGACTAGAATGACTCTGGAGGCCTCATGCAGAAGATGGGAGAGCTACTATCAGTCTCACTGCCTAAATGATCTTATAGATGAAAACTATTCATTGGCCTGAAATGCTGACCTTAGAGTGTCTCATAAAAGAAAAATACATTTCTTTGTTCTTTGAGGCACCTGTGGTGTCTTCTTAAAGCTACTTATCCACTTGCTTCGTAGAATACAGCTTTCAAGTTATTTCCTCTTTTTATTTAATGAAATCAATGATTTACTTTATTGGAGTCACTGTTCCATAGTGAAGAATAGAGAAAAAATTAACCCTATGGATCTTTTGTACTGTGAAAAGTGCATGGTGGGGACCATTGGAATTTTTAATGAATTCACTCTCTAGGCAATGCCAGCCCATACCTAATCTCCAGATTTGGTTACAATTAGGCCAGTATGCTGAAGAGGTAGAACAACTAGATATTTTCTTTGCCTCTTTCTGATTATAACCCCACAAAAACAATCTACCCTTACAGTTTCTTGCTTGAGCTTCCAGACACTTCCTGTAGGTCTTATCACAGTAAACCCTGTTTCATCCAACCATGAATCCTTTTCATTGCTCCTCCTGCTTCAAATGTTCGGTGTGGACTGTTTTGATCTGTGCTCTGGAGTTGGCGGCTCCTATAGGCTTCCCCAAAGAGCCACAGCCATGCTCCACAGCACGTTGTTATTATCTCTAAGATGCTCTGTGAGCAGGAAATCCTGTGTGAGCCTGGTGGGGGGCAGAGGAGATGAAGATACCATTTATCAGGACAAGCTGGTCAATTTCCTCAAGTAAAGAGTTTGTCTAACATCCAGTAGTTTCCTCTAAAAGAGATAGCGCACTTTCTTAGCATGCTGATAAGATGAGTGCATCGAATCACTGCAGACTCTAGACTGCTTTGCAGAGGCAGCATTCGTCTTCTGAATTGTGAGCTTTTAGCTTTAGCTTTTCTAGGCATGCACAAAGTATGAATCACAATGTTCACAGCTATAAAATAGGACTGCATACAATAGTGATGCAGTATGTTGTAATCAGTATTAAATGACAGAAATCAATGACATCAACATGCTTTGAACTAAACTAATCTCCACTCTCCAACTTTCTCTACTTACTGTCTTCTTCATCTCAGGTTATGGCATCTCTATCTTTAAAAATTATTAGGCAAAAAAAACTCTGTCTCATCCTTGATGCTTCTTTCTTTTACATTTTATACCCAGCCCCTAAGGAAATCCTGCCAGTTCTGCTTTCAGAATTCATCCAGAACGTGATTCTTTGTTCCACCACCTCTGCGACTGGTCTGGCAGAGCTGCCAACATCTCTCTCCTGGATTAAGTGGCCTCCTAACTCCTCTCCCTACCTCCTTCTTTTGCAAACACACATACACAGAGTATACTCAACAGGGCCGCCTGGATGATCCTTTTTAAGTCAGGGGACCAGCAAATGGCATAATGGCTATGTCACTGGACTCCCATGTAGTCAACTGTGGTTTGAGTTCCAGACCTGCCAACTTAAAAAACTCATGCCAGGCATGTGTGTGAGCATACCCAAAATCCCGAGAAGAAAATGGAGGAGAAGAGATTGTGGCATGGCCATCCTCCCGGGGTGTGATTTCTTACTTTCTGCCTATCTCTGTCTCTTTGGTGAGTGCACCTGCCCTAAAGCAAAAAATATCTCAAAAACAGTAACAAAAACAACAACAAAAAAATTCCAAAAGTCTGGACATTCAACTGTTCAAAAACTTAAATGGTTCTCTGCTTGGCTCTGAATAAAAGCCAAAGAGATACAAGGGCCACAAAGCCCCCATTACCTTCAGACATAACCTCGTACTCTCACTTCTTACTCAGATCCTGCCCCACTGGCTTCCTGGATCCTACTAGGAGTGCTCCAGTCACAGGAAATTTGCTCTAGCTCAATGTTCTCTCCTTGGCATCTGCTTGGATAACACCCTCAGCTTTCTTTAAGACTTGGCTCAAATATAACTTCCTTGGTAAGGTCCACTATGACTACAATATTCATACTGCAACTTGCTTCCCCACCCACTTATCCTGCTCAATTTTTCAATAGCGCTTATTGCCATCTAAGACAAGTGATTTACATACTCAAAGCAACTGTGGTCCCTGTCATCTACCCTAGACTGGAGGGTCCATAAAAACAGAAATCACTAATGAAAACAAGAATCACTGATGCAACTGAAGCACCACAAGCACCAAAACCAAAGTACAGCATGTAGGAAGCACTTTGAATGTTTGCGGAGATAATGAATGAAGACAACCTACATGTGACCAGGTTAATTATTTTATGAATATGAAGAAATGTGGATAATAAGCTCCTCTAGAGCTTGAGGCTACAGAAGTCTCTTAACAGGGATGATGGGGCTGGCAGGTGTAGGAAGCACTTTGAATGTTTGCGGAGATAATGAATGAAGACAACCTACATGTGACCAGGTTAATTATTTTATGAATATGAAGAAATGTGGATAATAAGCTCCTCTAGAGCTTGAGGCTACAGAAGTCTCTTAACAGGGATGATGGGGCTAGCGGGAATGTGATGGACTTTTAGGAGAAGCCTTTCCCAAAAGTGGACTACACAGTACAGAATGGAATCTGGGGACGACAACCCTAGCAAACTCTTCCCATGTTACAATTCAGGATGATTGACTAAGGTGTGGAGCTCTGTTTTTGGAGTTAGGACTTGTCCGTGTTTTTCATTTGAATCCAAGTATCCTTGCTTTTTTATTTGAAAAGCTGTGTGGATCAAATTCCTTGCCTCCTGCACAAATATTTCCTGGTCTGGTTTCAGGTATCCCTTTCCTCAAGTGGGTTTGTCATTGAGGGATTAAAGCACCTTGTGATTTAGAGCCAGGGCTGTCACAGTGGTGGTGACGCACATGCTGTATCTTGGATCTCTATTCAGTTCCTCACTTGCATTCTCCTTTGGGCTGAAATGGTCAGCTTGGACAGGGGACCCCAGTGCCTGAACCAGAAGAGCACACTGTTTTTGCTATCAGTTCACCTCCCTGATCCCAGGACTGCTCTCTTTGGTAGAATCAATGTGAGGTGAGATGGACAGGGACCACTGAAAAGAATGAGAAAGAAGCATGCAAGCATATGAGGAAATCTAAAGATAGAAGAGGTGATGGTGTTAGTGAAAGGAGGCGAATACATGGGAAGAACGGATGGGTCGGAACCAAAAGAAGAGAAGATGGACTGAGAGCTGAAGCCAACCTGAGACCGTTCAATTGCTGTGTGTGCCCCGCAGTCTCTAGCATTTTCGTGCATTCTATTCCCTGGTGACATGAGGAACATGCTATTTAATTTTTCTCCATAAAATATAGGAAAAGCCACATCATCATTCAAATTTAAAATCATTGCCAATAGGGGAAGAAAATACATTTCCAAAACCTGCAAGCATGAGTTGTTTTTAAAAATGTGCAGATGAGAAGGCTCTCAAATGACTCTCAGACCACTAACACACTTTCCAAGACATTCCACGTTGGACTTCTAGCCAAAGGAGTTGTATTCTTTTATACATTCAGATCAAGGCCCTCCACATCACCTTTCTCAAGCTGGTTTCAGTAACTGGGAAATTTATGATCAGCAAATTACCTTTGCTCAGTTGTCTCATGGTTACATACACCACTGGGGTAGTGGTAATTGTGAGGAACAAACAGGGTTGGTTACATTGACAGAGTTAACCCCCCCCCTTTTTTTTTTCTTCTCCTAAAAAAATGAAAAACCTGAATGAAAGTGATTTTTCAGATTTGGGAGGTGTCCAATATGGTTCCTAGCAGCCTATTGAAAGGACTGTGTTGTCCAAACAGCCCCGGTAGGGAAACTGCCAGAGCAGTGCATATAAAAGGAACAGTGGAAAGGTGCTAAAGTCATTAACAGGGGAGAAATAGGAAGCAATCAGCAACACTTTAAGCAAATTATTACCATAAAATTACACTCCCAGCTTGAGATAAGTGTCCTGGATCTGTTAAAGCCATATACACCTCACTGGCTTCAGTGTGCCTGAGGAAAGTTTTCCTCTGCAGTTTATTTATGAAGTGTTAGGCCTTGATGGATGGTGACGCTAGGATAAAGGGGGGCTGCCCACTTCTCATGCCTTCTTCACATGCTTACACCATGTACTGAAGGCCTGGGAAGAGAGACTTGGCAAAGACTCAGCTGGACAAGAGGCTACCTTTTTGGAAGAAATGGAAACCTATTAGGATGACTATTTTATTTAGAACTTTTGAAAAAAGGCCTAGGACTCTTTCCTGTATTGCCATGGAGGTAAGAGCTTGGCCGTTCACTGCTGGAACTCGCTTGGCACCCTTATGGCTACTTCCCATGGCCCCTCAGCCAGAAGCTGCAGGGAAAGGCTGCTTTTCCAGTCCAAGAATCTCATACGTACCTCCCAGATCCACTTCTCCATGTTGTGTACTCCTGCAACCTTGCCTTATTTCAGATCTCACCAAGTTCTTTGGCCTCTCCTTTGAAATCAAATTGTTCTCAATTCTCAGTGACTCAGATTTGGTAGCTGTTTGCGTCCCAACCCAACACCCCATAGCTCTAGTTTCTGAATTGCAGGACAGGACTCCTGCCAGCTCCCATCGAGCTGCAGCAGCTGTGACCACTGCACTTGAAGTGATGCTAGAACACCCCTTGAATTCACAGAATCTAAAATGGCAATGCTGTAAACTTATTCTTTACAAAGCTTAAAGATTCAAGGTAGCAACAGAATTAAAATGAAGATATGCATCACAGCCAGAGGTTGCCTTGCAACAAGGGATCTGGAAGGTCTGGGCCAAGCTCGAATCACCTGCCCTTTGTAAAGGTCATTCTAAACATGCTTTCTCTCTTGGATGAGGGACCACTGCCGTGTACAAAGGACACCTTGGAACCCGGGAACCCAACATGGATTTTGACTGGAGCTCTTACACTTTTTCAGTCAGGTAGGTAGGTTTCTAACTCTGTCACCAGATCAAAAGCAGAGCCCAAGACCAGATACAAATCATCAATCTCACTGTTGTCAACAAACAATGCTGACAAGCTGGTCAAACAACCCTGAAACTTGCGGTGGATTCCTGGTTTCAACATCACTATTATTCAGCACATTTCATGCCTTGACCAGGGGTCACTGCCATGTAGATACTTCTCTTACTTCAGCAAAACAGCTCAGGCCAATTTCAGTCTTGTTGGAATTAGTGCTCAGATGTGGTCTGACTAGCTCAGCATGTGGTGGGATAATGTCTCTATGTTCTGGACCCTACCATCCACTACTCATGTTTAAATATTCTCTGTTATTTCCTCTCTCAGCAGAAGCCACTGACACCTACTCCTGTAGGTTCAGACTAAGGATGAAACAATATTATTGAACAAGGAAGTCCAACCAAAGCTTAATTTAACTATCTAGTAGGATCTGAAAATTGTCTTATCTAGGGACTGGCTGATTTCCAGGGAACCTCAGGTCTGCTTTCTTTTGTCTTCACTCTGGCCTCATCTGTACTTGGCCTTGCACCCTATCTCTGCCCTCCTGATTCTTTGCTTAAGAGGGGATCCTTTCTTTCTTTCTTTCTTTCTTTCTTTCTTTCTTTCTTTCTTTCTTTCTTTCTTTCTTTCTTTCTTTCTTTCCTTCCTTCCTTCCTTCCTTCCTTCCTTCCTTCCTTCCTTCCTTCCTTCCTTCCTTCCTCCTTCCTTCCTTCCTTCCTTCCTTCCTTCCTTCCTTCCTTCCTTCCTTCCTTTCCTTTCTGCCTATCTTTTTTCTTTTCAGATTAAGTAAACATTTTATAGAAAGCCTCTATCATGATTAAAAAAAAAAGAAAGCCCCTATCATGATGTTCTCTCCATACGTCTGTATCCATCTCTATCTCTATCTATCTAATCTATCTATATATCTATATCATCTCTATATCTATCATCTATCTATCTATTGATCTATTATCTATCTATCTATCTATCTATCTATCTATCCATCTATCTATCTATCTATCTATCTATGTATGTATCCTTGCCTTCTCTACTATTATATCGGTAGATCATTCAATTTCTCCCATAAAGTACAGACACTCAGTACAAACTGAGTGGAAATAAACAGTGTGAATCTTTCAAAGTCTGTCTCACTCACTTAACACTAAGTCCTCTATAAACATCCACTTTGAATAAAATGATAGGCTCTCTTTGTTTCTTATAGCTGAGCAATATTCATAGTATATTTGTGTCATAGTTTTTCAACTCGGTTGTCAGTTTTTGGACAACTATGTTGGTTCTCTGTGTTAGCAATTGTGAATAATGCTGCAATAAACATGGATGTGCAAGTGTCTTTCTAACTGTTTTGTAATCTTTGGGTAAATACCAAGGAGTGTGATCTCTGTGTCATATGGTAGTCCCAGCTGTAGGTTTTTGAAGAACCTCCATATCATTTTCCACAGAGGCTAGACTAATTTACATTCCCACTACCAGTGTGAAAGGATTCCCTTTTCACCACAGTCTCATTAGCACTGATTTTTTTTTTTTTTGATCCTAGAAATTCTAACTGGCGTAAATGGTACCTTATAGTTTTAATTTGCATTTCCCTTATGAGAAGAGACTTTGAATTTTTTTCATATGCCTTTTGGACATTCATAAGTCTTCCTTGGGAAGTTGTTTATTCCCTTCATTTGCTCAATTTTTTAATTGCATTATTCTTATTTTTAATGGGTGAGCTGCTTGAGTTCCCTATGTATTCTGGACATCAATCCCTTGTCTGAGGAATAATTTGCAAATATTTTCTTCCATTCTGAGGGTTATCTTTTCACAATAATTATTGTTTCCTTTTTTGTGAGGAAGCTCTTAAGCTTGATGTACTCCTGCTTTCTGTTCTAAGGATTATTGCCTGTTCTTTAGGGATCTCATTTAAGAAATCTTTGCCTACTCCAATGTCTTCTAGGGTTTCCGCTAAGTTTTCTACTAGTGGTTTGATATGTTGAGGCTTTACATTTTATCTATTCTGAGTTGTTTTGTGTTAATGGTGAGTGTTAGGAGTTTATTTTAATTTTTCTGCAGATGGATATCTAGTTCTTACAGCAGCATTTTCTGTAAAGATTGTATTTTCTCCACTGCATTGTTTTGCATCCTTTGGTCAAAGATCAGTTGGCTATATGATTTGAATTCATTTGTGGGTTCCCTATTCTGTTCCATTGGTCTATGTATCTGTTTTCGTACCAGGCCTTTCTTAAGTCCCCTGTTGATATGGCTGGGTCCTATGCTCCATGGCATTTTTGCCAGCCTCATCCGTAGTCTGAGATCCTTTTGAGAATAAATTTTTTCTCCCAAATTGGGCCTCTCATGCCTCCTTGAAAGGAGACTACCCTCTTCCCAGTGCCCAAGGACAGAGCTCCTCAGATGGCCACACTTGTCTGGATCTGTCTTTCGGGAATCTGTGCCCTGGAATATCCAGCTGCCACCATGCAGTTCTCCTCTGTCCTTAACAAAATGCCAAGTCCCTCCCTCTTACTTAGCACTCACTCATTGATAGGTTCCAAGCCTGCTTCATATTTGAGCAAGGCTGGATCAAAATAATCCAAGCAGGAGAAATCCTCCAGAACAAAAGCTAAATCAAGCTTGCAAACTAGTTGTAGTTTAGAACTGCAAGGAAGCTTAGAAATCAACTAACCAGGTGGTTTTTAAAGTTTTCCTTTAGAAGCACTCTTCACTTAACCACCCAATTACTTTTCTAGGACTAGGTCATTAAGCAAATTGCTCAGTAAGCAAGGGAGCTTAAAGGCAGACATCCTGTGGTGGTGTGGCACTATAGGGCCTGTGTTTTTCAATAGACATCATGCAACACCACACCAGAAATAATGTAACTCTATCCATACAAAAAGCATACTTTTATATAAATTTCTGAAAGTGACAAGGTACACCATGACACAGTAAGATAAATCTGGGGTAATTGTTTTTATTTATTCTGAATACTACTATGAGTTCACAATAAAGTACAAACTTATAAACAAAATATGTAGTCTTGCATGATCGTGAACACTTCATATAGTGAATCCTAACCAACTACATGAATTAGACAAAGACTGAGAAAGGGGATTCCTGAGACTCACATAGACTGAGAAAGGAAATTATTCATGCTGGAGAACTGGTCATAAATCCAAATGGTCATTAAACAATGTGGGTCAGTTAGTAAGAAGTGGCTATATTATTTTTCAGCAACTGAGCCCTTTGTTTTTATATATGGAGATTTATATAAAAGTAATAAAAATGGATCAGTTCATAAGAGGGTGTAGGAATTATTAATAGATTCCAAGCAAATAGAGCATTTGATACCTTGTCAGGCTTTCTCCTGGAGAATCACTTAGGTAATCACCTACAGGAATCCCTGTCGTATAGCTTGTAAGCTACTAGTCTATTCCAATGGCTTTATTTTAAGGAGAACTATTTGGAGATCACGGAAAGTAGAGATTTCCATGGCTTTGGTATAAATGCTGAGTTTATTTTTCTGTGTTCATGCCTCTTGGGGAGTCAGGAAAGCAAAGGCATCGGGTTGTCAAATCTATGTGATTTCTTTCTTCCTATGCTACTGCAGTCACATTAACTGTATTTTAGAGAATATACTGATGGAAGATACTAGACTGGTGCTGCAGAGAGGGCAAAAGTACCCAGATAAAAGTACTGAGGAGCTCGAGTGCTTATGGACATATCCATAGCTGTAAAGCCAGGTGTTAAGACCAGAGTAAAAAAAAAAAAATAGAAACAAAAAAGAAAAACGAAAACAAACCTATAAAACTGGGACCAGCAGTTGGAGTAAAGGCTATATGGCTGGACTCCCAGGTAGTCAACTGCAGTTCGAGTCCTGCATCCGGTGACTTAAGCTCATGCAGGGTGTGTGTACATGCTTGCCCAAGATCCTGAGAGGAGAATGGAGGAGAAGGGACTGTGGTGTGGCCATCCCCCCGGGGGTGATTTCTTGCTTTCTGTCTCTCTCTCTCTCTGTTTTTCTGGAGAGTGCACATGCCCTATAGCAAAAACCTCTCAAAAAATTTATCTGATTATAGACCAAGAAGTTCCTCATATTAAATCATGGTTATAGACCAAGAAGTTCCTCATATTAAATCAGCAAGTTGCTGACTATGTAGGGAGCTGTGTATTCAAAAGTGAAAATTTCAAATAGTAATGACCTGAAAATCTAATGGTGGGTATATCAGTCAAGGTTCTACAGAGAAACAATGAATAGTGTGTGTGTGTGTGTGTGTGTGTGTGTGTGTGTGTGTGTGTAGAGAGAGATAGAGAAGAGATATTGAGAGATTTTTAAGAAACTGGCTCAGTGTTTGAGGGGACTGGAAAGTCTGAATTCTTTAGTCCAGGCTAGGAAGTTGAAGAACCAGAGAAGAACTGATATCCCATTCTAGTTCAAAGGAATTCCAGAGGCAGCATTGCCTCTTCCTCAAGGGACTCTTTCTCAGTCTTGTCTCTTAAGGCCTTCAACTGAGTGGGTGAGTCTCACTCACATTTCAGAGGGCTATTTGTTCTATGCAAATCTTCTAACTTAAATATCAATTTCATCTAAAAACTGCCTATTAGGGGCATCTAGATTAATGTTTGACCAAATATCTGGGCAATGCAGCCAAGCCAAGTCTACACATAAAATTTGCTATTATAATAGAGAAAACTACATCTTACGGGGAAAAAAAAATCAAAGAAACCCTCAAAGGCAATAAGGTATATAAAGGTTAGGAAGTTTGCATATGTCCCCCCCCAAACTTCATGTTTTGGAAATTTAATCCTCACTTTTACTAAGAGGAGGAGACTTTATGAAGTGATTTCCACCCTCATAATGTAATAATACAATTATTTTATGAGTGGGGTAGTTATTGTAGGAATGGGTTCCTGCCAAAAAGGCAAATTTGGCCCCATTTGCCACCAAATGATGTCTTCTGCTATGGGATGACCCTTGTCAGATGTCAGCATTGTGCTCTTGTACTTTCAGCTTCCAGAACACAAACCAAATAAACTTATGTTCTTTACAAATTACCCAGTTTATGGTATTCAGTATAGCAGCAGCAAACAGACTAATATAAAAGTGGGTATAAGAAGGGAAGGCAATATGGTGGGGAGAGTAACATGAGCTAATTCACATATTTGATGAAACAAGAGACCTGCACAGTGAATTCTATGTGGTTCACTCAGAAGTCAAATGAGGAAATAGACATGACTCCTATTATGGTGCAGAGAGTGGTTCATTCCATAGATTTCATGTTTTAGAATTTGGTTCCAAATGGAATGGTGTTAAGAGGTGGTGAGGACTGGGAACCAGCAGTTAGCGTAATGGCTATGTTGCGGAACTCCCACGTAGTCAACTGCGGTTCACGTCCCGGACCCGGTGGCTTAAAACTCATGCCAGGCGTGTGTGCATGCATGCCCAAGATCCCGAGAGGAGAATGGAGGAGAAGGAATTGCTGCGTGGCCATCCCCCCTAAGGGGTGATTTCTTGCTTTCTGTCTCTCTGTCTCTCTCTGTCTGTCTGGTGAGCACACGCGCCCTATAGCAAAAACCTCTCAAAAAAAAAAAAAAAAAGAGGTGGTGAGGACTAGGGGTGGGAATGGGATCATGAATGGATTAATGCTGTCTTGTGAGAAACTGCATTCTAACTCCTGGGAAAAGGGGGTTCTTGCGAGAGCAGGTTGTCGTGAAAATGGCTGCTCCCAGCTGTGCTTTCTCTGAATGTGCCTGCTATCCTCTCTGCTTCTTGCAGCTATGTTGTAGTTAGCCTGACGCCAGTTGCACACCTTTGGATTTTCCAGCCACTGGAATTGGTTGTCAGACCTCTGTTCTTCACAAGTCATTCAGTCTCAAGTTTCTGTAAGCAATGCAATAATGGACTAAGACAACCCTTAATGCATGGACTAAGGCTGATTCCATGAAAATGATCTTTAAAAAGCATTGTAGTCAGGCAATAACTAAAAAACTGAATAATTTTACTGAATTCTACTATTCTCCTCTCCTTATTACTCTAACTGGCTAATGTGGAAACATTGCATACTAATTTTATCCCTAGAAATTAAATTGATAAGTCACAAATTATTTCCTCATTTGGGGACTAATTGCACAATCTTCTTGTGAAAAAAAGAGTAATCAAATGACCTTTTATAAGATGAAAACCTTAGGTTTCTTTCCCAGTTTGTTGTGTAGTTAGACCTTATTTTATTTATTTATTTATGTATTTATTTATTTAGATATTTGCTGTAGGGCACATGTGTTTGCCAGAAAGACAGAGATAGCCAGAAATCACTCCCCAGGGGGGATGGCTACAATGCGATTATTTCTTCTCCATCTTCCTCTCAGTATCTTGGGCACACATGCACATGTGTCTAGTGTGAGTTTTAAGTCACCAGTTCCAGAACTTGAACTTCAGTCAGCTACATGGAAGTCCAGTGACATAACCATTACACCATCTGGTGGCTCCAGTTGCACCTTATTATTATTATTTTTTTAAAAAAACCAACTCTGTAAATAATCTTACCAATTTCCCATAGCAATTACCTTCTAAAGGAGGGCCATGCCTAACTTTATCATATGAAAGCTGAAGGGATGAAAATATTACTCACTTCTTTCAGGCCATAACCTTTCATTCTTACTGCCTTTTGCTTTGTTTTGCTTTGCAAACTTGTGATTGTTTTTATTTTCAATGTTATTGCATTTTTTTCACTACTTTAAATATACATTTATACTATTTCTAGCAATTTGAGAGTGGTAAAATTTGAATAAAGCAAGAACACATTGATACTTACTACGATGTGCTGTGATACATCCCAAGGAGCCACTGAGGGAACAATGAACTGGTGTACACTCTGACTGGTTTCTCCGAAAAGTAAATTACAAAATTATTTGAAGTTATTGAGGAAGCAATGGAGAGCAGGCTACAGAATTGTCAGCGGTACTGTGTTTAAAAGATATCACAGGTCCAAATTGCTAAAGAATTTGTTGTTTATGGAAAAGCTTTCATTCATGTGGTGATGTTTCAGGATTTTCAAGGGACATTCTTGAAACATCATCTCTTAATGTCAAAAGATTTTTAAATATGAAGTTTTCAAAATAAGTTTGTTAAAAATTATTAGGTTAATTTTTAAAAAAGTTCTAGTCAATAGAAACAGCAAATATATTGATGCTTCCTGACTAGTGATGATATAATATCTTTTTTTTTTTTTTTTTTTCTTTAGGGGTTGTGTGCGCTCCCCGACAGACAGAGAGAGAGCGCGGGACAGAAAACGAGAAATCACCCCCCAGGGGTGATGGCCTGCAATCCCTTCTCCTCCATTCTCCTCTCCGGATCTTGGGCACACACGCACATGAGCCCGGCGTGAGTTTTAAGCCACCGGGTCCGGAATGCGAACCACGGTTGACTATGTGGGAGTCCAGTGACACAGCCATTATGCCAACTGCTGGTCTCGATGATATAATATCTTAATAAACCTATTGTACTTTGAAAATATTGTAACTGAAAAATGCATTTAGTACCTCTGAACTACTGAACATTCCAGCTCAGACTAGTCTATCTTAAACGTGCTCAGAACACTTACATTAGTCTACTGTTGGGCAAAATGATCTCACACAAAGCCAATCTTATAATAAAGTGTTGAATGTGTCATGTAGTTTATTAAATATTATACTGAAAGTGAAAAAGAGAATGATTCGGGGCCAGCAGATGGTGTAGCAGTTGCATCACTGGACTCCCACGTGGCCATCCGTGATTCAAGTCCCAGACCTGGTGGCTTAAAACTCACACCAGACGTGTGTCGGTGCATGTCCAAGATCTCAAGAGGAGAGCAGAAGATATGAGATTGTGGCGTACACTCCCTCGGGGGTGATTCACTTTCCCTCTTACTGTCTCTGTCTCTTTCCAGGGAGTGCATGTTCCCTAAGGCAAAACAAAACAAAACAAACAAAGAAGAACCCTCAAAAAAACACCCAAAAAACAAAACATACAGAATGGTTCGCTGCCACTGTCCAGCATCATGAGTGAGTGTCATCACACATATTTCTTAGGACAGGAAAATATAAAAATTAAACATTTGAAGCACCATTTCAGATGAATGTATTGGATTGTCGGAAAAGTCACGACACCTTTTCGCATAGAAAAACAAAAAAAATATGTCATAACCCTCCCAGTGACCTAATATATCACGTTTGCTCTATTGTACAATAAAACAACTGCATATCTAATCATCGAAAGTTGGGGTCATCTGTGCTGAACTAATAAAATAAACATTCAGAGAGATAACAGATATCCTATAGCATATTTAATAGTTTAAGAAAAAAGTTTTCATTTGTTTCTCTCATCTCCTATCCTGAGGCTCTATGGTATTCACAATTGTTGGATTTTCAGTTTTATGATATACTGCTATAAGGATCCTTATGTGCTTATATGTTTATCCTTGAAAAGTATCAGCACCCAAAATTTGAATAGAGAGATCCTAATAGAGAATTTGCATACACCAGCAGACAGACTGAGGGCAATGGAATGGGTTGGCATGTAGACTGGAGGTGGGGGCTCCTGAGCTTGATTCTGACCCTCCAAGTATCAACTATCTCTGGAATGTGCTCTAGCCTTGACAGTCATATGTACTGCAGTTTGCAGAGAACAAGGCAATAAAGACACTAGGGAACCCATCCCTATCTACTAAAGTTCTTTTTCTTAGAGTGTATTTCTCCTTAGTGAATAAAGGAGGATCGGACTCAAAGGAAAGAATGCAAAGGCTCCCCTGTCTAACTCTAGCTCTTCTCATAGACCACATGATTGGGCAGATCGTTCCACCAAGTAGTGGTTCTGGTTCTTCTTCTTACGTGGGACTCCAAAGCATGATCATGAGATCTCCTGAAGGCCTTCTGTCATTGTGTAGCCAGGATTGGAGTTGTTAGTGACAGGGATTTTATTCACCTAGGAATGTAGGACAACTCCCCTATTCTTGTTTCTGTGATAACGGAGAGAAACAAGATGGCAGATTCAGCATTCCTTTCCATTGTGTGTGTGGAGTAGGGAATGAACTGGAGAGTGGAGTGGGTAGAGGACAGAGATGCAGGGAGGAGGAGAGGGGACTGGGAAATAAGCCCAGGGCTGGTATCTGGGGAAAGGAGAACCAATACCTCTTTTGTGTCAGCAAAACCCTGGGCACAAAGGGTGAGTTTGAGTTTCACTTCAGGTCAGTTGAGGGCATTGTGAAAAGGCAGTTTTCAGACAGCGAGCTTAACTGACTGATTCTGAGGTAATTAAATCACTACATTAGGCCACTGACCATGAAAGCAGAAAAATACAAGCACACAAAAAGAAGAAAACAAAAACCTTACATTTGTATCTAATTATATAATTAAAATGTTTACTGTTCCATGTAATAATTACGTGGCTCATATTTGATCATGATGGAGTTTCTCTAATTGGTTAAAAGTTTTACCCATTCTTCTTGTGGGACAAAATTTGGTTTTATTTAGTCATTTTCCATTCAGGCATGCAAGGCTTCCTTCTCATCTGACTTTCTTTTATTCTGACTGGGGTTTTGGCAACTTCTGTGGTAATTTTCAGTTTTATTTCCTCTCTTCTGCAATGTCTGTAATTATGGGCAGCCAATTACCTGAGGAAGGGATTATTTCTTAGTCTCCCATTTGTTTCCCTAATGTAAATTTTGTTTCTCAGACTCCATGATGCAGGATGCAGGAGGTGGCACAACAGAGCCGTTCTTCAGACTGGGAAGGCTCCTGAGAAGCCCTCCTAGTGAAGCCCTCCTACTAGCCTTAACATTTCCATCATGACTGCCTCCCCTCCTTTTTGCATTACTACTTGTGTTTCCTGGAACTCTAAATATTGACTACTTAAGGACTAATTAACCAAGTTGCAAATTACGTGGTCACTCTTTTTTTACTCCTCACTTTCTATCTCGTCTTTATATTTTTACTCATCTACTTGTGTTTCGCCATTTTATAGATGAACAGTGCTCAGAATAAGGCTTGCAGAAAGGAAAATGATAAAAGGAAGAGCAGTCACATGTTGTATTTGTTCATTGCCTGGTTAATGGTGGTAGGAGAAAGCATGTTGAAATTTAGGACCAAAGATACATTTTACTTTTAGCTGTAGAATTTGTTACTTCAAATAAACACAGTTTGGTGGGAGAAGTAGGTTTCACAATGTTGTATTGAGAAAGCTTAATAATTTAAGATGGGGCAAACGTTGCTTGCTGTTCTATTCTGTCCTGTTGTTAATAATAGTGTTACCTGAGTCTGAATAATTTATAAAACTTAGATGTCCAAGGTCTAGAGGCTGAATCTGGTGAGAGTCTTCCTGCTGGTGGATAACATGGTGGAGAGCAAGAGGTCCAACAGAGTCCTGGTAGGTAAAGGAGAAGGAATGAGACAGACTCAATTGTGCTGACCCACACTGATGCTAACCATTTCCCAAAGGTCCTACCATTCAACACCATAACTGGATCAAATCCCCACCTCCCAACACCATTTCAATGGCAAAACCATTTTTAATATAAGAATTTGGGAAGATACATTCAAACCATAGCACATTCTTTATATAGTATTAGTTACCACTATAGATAATCATTAGTGGGGGGGGGGTCAGAAAGGAAAATGAACCAGTTTGATCTAGGATTATAATTTGCTAGTCTTGTAACATGCTGCTTCTCTTGGGGGAAAAACATAATATTATTTACTAGAGGCAGAAAGATTCATATAATCAAAGAAAGTGTAGACCATAAATGTGAGTGACTTGGCTATTTCACTGAATTGTGGGAGTGGGGTGGGACCATGCACAGGGGAGAGTAGATGAGAGACAAATTCAGAGTAGAACTATCTGAGTGAAGGAAGAGTTAGAGGTTTTTCTTTCTTTCTTTCTTTCTTTCTTTCTTTTTTTTTTTAAGAATTATTTAATTTAATTTTGTTTATAGTTATTATTCTTTTAAAATTTTCTTCAGGGCACATGTGCTCCCAAGAGGGAGAGGGAGTGAGAAAGAAAGTAAGAAAGCAAGCTACCAGGTCCAAGACTCGAACTGTGGTCAGCCATGTGGGAGTCTAGTGCCTTAACCACCATGCCACCTCTTGCCCCCAGTTGGTATCTTTGTCATAAAATGCACTTCACATTTACTCTGGCCCTACATTAGGCTGTACATATAAAGGAAATTCTTGATAACTTTAAAGGTGACAATAAGATGATAATTTTTTTTTTCCTTCTCAGATGTACTTATGAGAAAATTATATTAGAGGAGTTGTTCTTAACCAGGGTCAATTCCCTCTCCAGGGGACATTTGGTAATATCTGGAGACACTTGGTTGTTAGAACTGAGATCGCTATTGGCATGAAATAGGTTGAGACTAGAGGTGCTGCTGTTAAACATCCTTCAGTGCAAAGGACAGATCTCCACAACAGAGAATACTCAAGCCCCAAGTGTCAATAATATTGAGGTTAGAATTCCTGGACAGTGGCAACTATTTAGAGTCTTCAGGTAATAAATGCACTTTATGAAAACAATGTTATTCTGGAGACAGTCCTCTATTCACTGCTTATTGTGGTCAAGAGGAGAAAGAGAGAGAGAGAGGGAGAGAAGGTAGATGTAATGTATATGTCAGCGGTTTGAAAGAAAACCTTAGACAATTTAATTTAGTGGAGTTTAATTAAGCAAAAATGTTTTGAATCAGGCAGCCCAGAGTGGCTTCCAAGGAACCCTAGATGACCACATGGTATGCTGACATTTATGTGCAAGAAAGGGAAAGTGTTGTACAAAACAACCAAAGTGAGGGAATGACACAGAGAAATAACTGAATTGGTTACAGCCTGATGTTTGCCTGCATTAACACAATTTAAAGGGTGGGCTGTCTGTGATTGACTGAAGTGTGGCTGGTGTGATTGGCTGTAACTTAGCAACTTGCTAAGTAAGCGGATTCCAAGTGAGGTTGCGGTTTGCTTATAGGAACTTAGGTATCTGAGCACGAAGGCTGGCTCAGGCCAATAGAGTTTAGTTTAGCAATACAGACATATTTATGTGTGTATATATGTGTATATATACATACTTACAGACACACACTCAGAAATATATAGACAGGCCAGGAAAGCAGGAGCCCTAGGGAAATCTCACAGACAACATCATCGCATCCTCTTGCATCGCCAACTTAATTAGTGATTGCATCTCTCAGTATGCTCTTTGGAGAGCCCCATGGAAAAAAGAAAACATTTGGTGATGTGGCTTGTTTAATCTCAGTTGGCATGGTATGGACAAAGCAGTGTGATAGGTGTGGCAATGGCATAAAATTTGGGGCATTTTAGGAATTAGGAAGACAGAAGTTATCACTGACACCAAAGATTTGTAGTCTGTGGAAAAGAAAACGCTATTTATGAAAAAAATATCAGGGAGAAGTGAGGGTACACGGACACAAATACAAGGGTACAGGTTCTATGTTTTAAGGTTAAAGAAGACATTGAAAAGAACAGAAATATGGACAAGTGGACACATTGTACTAGCTGCTTTTGGTGGGTTATAGCAGATCAGTAAGGCATACCATAATATAGAGGGTCAGAATGCACAAAACATCTCTTTTACCATATCCCTGAAGATATTGATAGACTTTTTTCCTACTTGTCACATTACTTGGAAATATGCTCTGTTATGATTTCAATTTATTTTTAATGGGCTAAGATGCTAATTGTTGATTGTTTTTATTATAACTTTCATATTTTTTTATGCATTGCTTTCTGCCTTATTTTCAGCCTTGATAAAATTCAATAACAGTACACTGTAATGTGTTCAGAATGTTTTGCTGAGTATGATGTTCTGGCCTTCAGTCTGCTGGAAAAATATATAAAATTTTCATTTATATACAAATGGAAGTGAAACTAGGGAGCTCTTTATCTTGAAACAAAAGTAAGTTCACCCAGGGAAGTTTCATATGTGTTGTAAGTGTACCTGAGAGAGGTGAGAGAGCTCAGACAGTCAGTTAGCAAATGTTAATGATGATTTTTTTTAGGATTAATTCTCCATGTCTTCTTTCCTGGGTAAAAAATGAAACATTTATACTAAAGAGATTATCTATATACTATTTTTTTCCTTAAAGCTAATTTGTATATAATCATTGTTTATGAAAAATGTCAATCTGCTAAACTCATTGATGATTCCAAAGGATTTACCTTAAAGCTTTCTTGATCGAAATGACTTCATTTTTATCTGTTCTACTTGTTAGTCACCCAGTGCCTTCAATGAAAAAATCTTAATCTTAACCCATGTATCAGGCTCTCCATTGGCTTCCTTGGTTTTTATGACAAATTACTAGAAACTGGCTGGTTTGAGATAATAGTAATTTATTCTGTCATAGCACTTATGACTAGCAAGCCAAAAGTCAAGCTGTAATTAGGATTGAGCTCCTTCCGAAGACTCCATGGGGGATTTCATTCCTATCCCAGCTCCTGGTGAATGCAGTCATCACTCCAACCTCTGCCTCCATTTTTATATAACCTTCTCCTCTGTGTATGTCTCCTTTTTTGTCTCTAATGACAACACTTGTTGTTGGAATTAGGGCCCATTCTAAATCCAGGATGATCTCATCTCAAGCTCTTTAATTACTTCTAAGAAGATGTTTTTCCCAAAAAAAGTTACTTTGACAGTTTCTAGAGATTAGGGTGTGGACATAGATTTTGGGGAGGGAGGCACAGTTCAACCTACTATAGTCACCTTTCCATAACCCAGTTCATTGTACATTCTTGCTTTCCTGCAACAACGCTACTAGAGTGACGGGCTGTCTTGGGTTTCCCCACATAAGAGGTCCCCGAGTTGTGACACTGAGAGTTCATGAGAGATTTCTTGGGATATAGGAGAGAGGAAGGAGTTCCAGGCAAATGAAATGGTTGTTTGCCCTCCAACACAACAGAGTCTGAATGAGCAACGTGCTCACCCTGAATGCTCAGAATTCACTGTTGCACAGGCTATGGGGAAATCATACCAAAACACGAAAAAGTAAATCCCTCTGAGAAAAAAAAATAAAAAAAGGATTGACCTTGAGTTGCCCCTTCTGTTTCTGCACTTTGCTTTGACAGTTGTGATGAGTGAGTCAGAGGCTTCTGCTGGAAGGAAAGCCCTTAAGAGAGATTCTGTGAGAGCCAGCCTCAGTACTTAGGCTTTGGTTCATCTCATTACCTAGGTCAACCCTGCATCTTCCCCAGCTGTCGTGTTTCTAAAAGCCACTGTGGTGGAGGCAGTTGGCGGGTTACATTTTAGCTTCCCGGGCAGTGATACCCCAGCAAAACGTTTTTGATTTACATTGTGCTAAGACGTTTTCCTTTCCCCTGCCCCCATCTGCTCCCTCATTAACCAGCCCCTCAATTTCCAGCAGGAGTGAAGAAACAGGGAGTAAAGCTAGGGCTTTGATCTGCAGAGGCAGGATCCCTTTCTCTGTCAGCTTGGACAGAGGTCATGGGTGAGTCGCAGCAGAGCTGACCGCGGCCACGGCCAGGGCCTCAAGTCTCAAGTGGCCTGCTTTGGAGAGAACATCACAGCCAAGGACAATGAAGGCGTCTGGCATTTGCTCACATGGAGGTATCTGTGTGCAGCAGCCCTCTACCTGTGCTGAAGACTTCTGTCTTGAGAGAACAAGATAATCCTGCCTCCACACCAACCTATGAGCTTCTGACACTGCACTTCTTTGACCTGAAACTTCAGGAAGATGGAGCTGTCATGGGTAGCATTTTTAACCCCATTTTATGCTCTGTGCTGAAAAGATAAGGCTCTTTGTGGGAAAGCAGCTGCTTTGGATCAGGTTAGAGGCAGTAAATGTAAAAGCAAACATAATAGGAATGAAATAGAATCAGGACATGACAGTGATGACCAATTGCCCAGATTTCGGCTTTTGTCGTAGTTGGATTGGTTTTATCTTTCATTACATTGGTTTTATACTTTTTCATCATTAAAAACTTGAATGATTTACAGAAACTCCTTCAATCTTTGTCACATGTAATTGTAGTTCTATTATTTTTTATTTTTTATTTATTCATTCATTTTTTAAAAATTTGACCAGAGAGAGATAGAGGGAGAGAGAGAGAGAGAGAGAGAGAGAGAGAGAGAGAGAGAGAGAGGAAGTGAGAAAGCAAGCCACTAGATTCAGGACTCGAACCCTGGTTGGCCATGTGGGAGTGTCCAGCACCTTAACCACTACGCCACCCGCTGGTCCCTAATTGTATTTTAAAAATGTATATACATAAATGGTTGCTGAAAGGAAGCATTTTTTGGCTTGTTTTTTAATTTGCCAGAGGGTGTTTGCACTTGCAGGAGAGAGAGAGATTAAGAGAGAGAGAGTGAAAGTGAGAAAGCACCCCACATGGGGGATGGTGCCACAGTTCTTTCTCTTCCATTTCTCCTTCCTTTCAGGATTTTAAGCACATACACGTGCACGTCCAGCAGTTTTCTCAAGCTGCCGGGTCCAGGACTCAAGCCAGACAATCAACCATGTAGGATCGATCTGCTTCAACCATCATGCCAGTAGCTGGCCCAGTTTGGTTTCTCAAAATTTTTTGTTAAGTTTGTTTATTTCTTCCACGTGAGAGACAAGCACCCTTAACAGGATACTCACATCACAACCCCCAGGCCCCCAGACTCAGCCAGCCTGGATCACCATACATGTGTGCATACGGTGTCCTGGACATGATCCCTGGACCTTCCCATGTGGGCCTATTTGTGTTGTCGCTGCACCACTATCTGCCACCAATAGCAATATTTTTAATCTATATTCCTGAGAACAAACTTCCATTCGCTTATTTATCCCATATTCATTAATTTATAGTGTTTTTGAATATATATGCTGTCTATACTTTCTTATTGGTGGCCATTCGTATTGCAGTATTCAGATATAATACATCTGCTGGCATCAATGTACACTCTATTATGTCATGTGAAGTGAAGTGTAAAAAACTTACTTTAATTTAGGCATCTTTACCTCCCTACTTTTTTTCTTTTCTTTTTTGAAAGAGTTATTTGCTATAAGGTACATGTGCTCACCGGAGAGACAGAGAAACAGAAAGTGAGAAATCAAGGCCCCCACCACCACTACCCCTAGGGGATGGGCATGCTGTAATCCTTCTCCACCATTCTGCTCTTGGGATTTTGGGCATGCACCAACACATGGCCTGGCATGATTTTCAGGCTGCTGAGTTTGGGACTCAAACTGTGGTCAACCAAGTGGGAGTCCAGTATCTTAATCACTATGTCACCTGTTGCCTCCATACTTCCCTACTTTTAAAATATAGTGGTCTTTGTTTTCTTTATGTAAAACATCATAAAACATCAAATGGTTTTGTGATTTTTTTTTTCCTTTTGCCTCAAATACTAGATAAAAGAAACTCCTGAGAAGAGAATGGGCTATTCTATTGATGCATTTTGTCTTTCAACTATTTTTATCTGTCCCCATATCCTTTTTACTTTTTCTTTCCAAAGTTCCAAGTCTTCTTCTACTATTGTTCTATCTGTATGACTTCCTTTAACCATTCTTTTTTTTATTGTTTTAAGAATTACTTTACTGGGACCAGCAGTTGGCATAATGGCTATATCGTTGGACTCCCATGTAGTCAATCACGGTTCAAGTCCCGGACCTGGTGGCTTAAACTCATGCTGGGCACGTGTGCATGTGTGCATAAGATCCCGAGAGGAGAACGCAGGAGAAGGTATTGTGGCATGGCCATCCCCCCGGGGGGGGGATGATTTCTTGCTTTCTGTCTCTCTGTCTCTCTCTATCTTTCCAGCGAGTACACACGCCCTATAGCAAAAACCTCTCAAAAAAAAAAAAAAAAAAAGAATCATTTTACTTAACTTGCTTTGACAATGTATTTATATCCTTTCTGTTCTAGAGGATATTTTCGCTGGATGTAGAATATTTGATCAACAATTCTTTTATTTGAGAACTCAAAAAATACTCTTCCACAAACTTCTGTCCTCTATGGTGTCAGATGACAAATATGTAATGTATAATTTTCTCTTGATGGTTTAATATCTTCTTCTTTGTACTTTGTTTTCAAGAACTGAATTAACCTATGTCTTGGTGTAAATTTCTTTAAGTTTATTCTATTTAGAATTCACTCAGCCTCTTGAATGTGTAAGTTTATGTTTTTCTTCAAGTGTGGAAAATTTCCTGTGATTTTTTTTTTCAATACTTTTTTCATGCTCACTCTCAGTACTTCTGGGACAGTGATAATATAAATATTATTTCCTTTCATTGTCCTACAGGTACCCGAGACTGTTCATTTTATTTCTACTCCATTTTCCCCTATTGTTTAGAATGGGTAATTATACTGATCTGTCCTCAAGTTCACTGATTTTAATCCCCTGTCATCTCCACGCTACTGCTCACTCAGCCAGTGAGCTCTCATTTCTATCATTTTCAATATTTCTATTCTTTGCTGAAATTTCCTACATTTTTCATTTATTTCAAAATAATTCATAATTATTTGTTAAATAGTTGTTACGATGACCCCTTTAAAATTCTTGTCAGGTAACCCAGCCTTTGATTTATCTCAGTGATGACATCTGTTGATGGTCTTCTCTCACTCGAGTTGAAATTTTCCTGGCTCTCGGTATGACCATAAGATTTTTTAACATGGAATTTGGGGTACTATATAATGAAGCTCAGGAATCTATTTAATATTTTTATTTAGCAGGTAGTCCTACTGTTGAAGTGTAGCTTGAGGACTGGATGAGTGTTTTGACTTCATACTGGGTCCCACTGAGACTGTCTGAGCTAAGACAGAGCACTTATACACGTGTCTTTTGGCGGGCAGGTAGGGAAGCATGTCAGTTTCTGCTTCAACCCACTGACACCTTCTCAGAGAAAGTGGGGCATGATCTTCTTTCTGGGTTGAGCTGTAAGCTCAGTTCCCCTTGGCTTTGCAGACATCAGAGGAGCAAATGGAGGAAGAAGGGATGTGATGCTCAATGTCAAGTAGTCTGACCTCTCACTACCTCTTACCTCTTAGTAGGAATGGAGGCTCTGCTGTACACTGAACCCCACAGATGGAAGGGGAAGTAGAGAGCCAGAGTGTAGACCTTCTTGCTTCGCACCACCTCATTCTGCCTTCTTGATAGCTGATGGGGAATGGAAAAATCAACTACTGCTCAGCAACACCATCACTACCTGGTGTAAGTCAGAACAAAATTTTCCAAAAGTTCTGGCTTTTTTAATATTGCCAGTTGCTCATTCATGGCTCTAACACCACTTAGTTTTATTTCATTGTCTGGGCTGAGTGTATACAGATATAGGGAAAACCATGTAACCTTGACTTTCTAGGAGAAAAAAACAGCTTTTGAAAAATGAACGTGAGATTCTGAATGAGGAGCTCTCAGGACCTCCCAGGGTTGATGTATATCTTCTATTATTGCGTTACTTGGGACAGGAGCCAGGAAATGGCATGGTGTACAATTACAGAGCATTCACTACCAGCAGCGACCCGGCACCGGGTGTTCTACTTACATTGTCACGTTTATCTCTCCCAATACAATAACAGAGTTACAATTTTCTGCTTTTTAGAGAGAAATAAATTGATGTTCAGGGTTGTCCCTGAAATGCAGTGAGTAAGCACTGTGTGAAGAAAGCAGGATCCACTGTCACCATTCAAACCGCAGTTCGAATCCCAGCCCAGTGGCTTGAAAAACATACCAAGTATGTGTTCACATGCTCAGAACCCTGGCAGATTGGAGAAAGA
Organism: Tupaia belangeri chinensis; assembly: GCF_000334495.1. Classification (NCBI taxonomy): domain Eukaryota; kingdom Metazoa; phylum Chordata; class Mammalia; order Scandentia; family Tupaiidae; genus Tupaia; species Tupaia belangeri. Next base: position 514,383 of record NW_006159570.1, read on the forward strand.
GGAAAAATAAATTGTGGTATTACTGGGCCTCATTGCAGGGTGCTTGTGCACTCTCTTTCTCTCTCCCTGATGCACGCCCTCTGGTATTAAAAAAATATATTTGTTTAAGCTGAAGTTCAAAAGTTAGGTATTTGTGGTAGGTTACAGAGTCAGAAAGTGTCAAAAAGCCCTCGGATCTGAACCAAATTGCAGCTGACAATAAAGCCTGTGCTCATCCTGCTACAGCTGCTCAGTAAACATACTTGGGGAAAACTCATTAATCTTAGGGCAAGCATCGCAGCACGGAGAGTCACCAGTGTGACTTGTGCCTGAGGCCCTGGCTCCATATTGGTGTGAGGTGCTGCTGGTTATAGGTGCAAAGACAGCCAGGACTTTGTAAGTTCTGAGGTTTGTGTCCTGGAATGAAGAGACTTGGGGAAAAAGGAGTAAAGAAATGTGAGTGGTTGGGTGTTGAGTAAAGGCTGGGACCCTAGGTAGATAGGTAAAATATAAGACATTCCTGGGACACTGAAACATGTTGGCCAAAGGATGGTTTCTGGGAAAATGATTCATGGTTCCAACTGACATATCCCTCCACTGATCTGTAGAAAGAAAATAAAAGCCCTCAGTTTCTTTAGGAGATGAAAATAGAGGAGAGCTGGAAGCTGTTCGAAGGCTGAAAGAATGGAATACTCCTTTCAAAGCCTGAAAATATTGCAATCAATTCCAAGGGGAGAATGTCATCTCTATAAGGACATCTGTAGCTGTATGACCTTTGATGTGAGTTCGCCAACGTAAGACCCAATCTCCTTACTTGTAAAACAGTGATAATAATACCAAATTGTGTGGTAGTTGTTGGAATTAACCAGAATAATGTACATGAATGATGTGGCACAATAAAGGTAACTTTCACTCTTACCTTTTTGTCTTCTTCCTCTTCAGTGAGCCGTCATGTATTATAGTGCCAGAACTCTTAAGATTATTACTATCTGAAATGTTCACTTTTGAACACACAACTCCCTACATAGTCAGCAACTTGCTGATTTAATATGATGAACTTCTTGGTTTATAATCAGAATAATTTTTGAGAGATTTTTGCTACAGAGTGTGTGCACTTGCCAGAAAGAGAGAGAGAGAGACAGAGAGACAGAAAACAGAAATCATCCCCCAGGGAGGATAGCCATGCCACAATCTTTTCTCCCCCATTCTCCTCTCAGGATCTTGGGTACGCATGCACACACGCCCAGCGTGAATTTAAGCCACCAGTCCCAGGACTCGAACCGTGGTCAACTACATGGGAATCAAGCGACATAGCCATTACGCTAACTGCTGGTCCCTATAATCAGAATCATTAATGTTAACACCTTAGCTCCAGTTTTTCAGGCCAAAAACCTTGAACCTTGGAGTCATTCACATCATCTTTGTCTCTCAAACTCCATATCCAACGTAAAACAATTTCCATGGCTTTATCCTGAAGCTGTCTTCAGAATCTGACCTTTTCTCAACACTTTATTGTTAACACCTGGGGATAGCCCTATCAGTATTTTGTTGTTGTCGTCAAAGGGCTTGTGTGCTCACCAGAGAGACACAGAGAGATGGAGAGGGGGAGAGAGTGAAAAAGTACCTTCCCCATGGAGCATGGCCATGCTGCAGTCTCTTTCTCTCCATTTCTCTATCCTGTCGGAATTGGAGCATACACACTTGCCCAGCATGTTTTTCAAGCCACTGGGGCTGAGATTTAAACTGCATGGTTGGCTATGTGGAATCCAACTGCCTTAATCACTCTGCCACAGGCCAATCTGACCACTATCATCTGTTACTTGGAATATTGTGATAGATTCCTAGGTCTCCATGTTTCCTCCTTGTTCTCTTCATTCCATCAAAACTCTTACGGTCATGTCATGTCTGCTCAAAACTCTCCGATGGCTCTCCATCTCACTCAATAGTAAAAACCGAGTTCTTTATGAGGTTTGCAAGACCCCACAGTCTGTTATTGTTACGGTCTTGTTATTTCTCTGATTTCATCCTTTTCTACTGCTGACCTCAACCCCATTCAGCAACAGCTACTTTGATCTCCTTATATTTCCCAGAGCATGAGCTGGATTTCCACTTTCTCAGGGCATTTGCATTTGCAGTTTCCTCTGCCTGGGATGTGGTACATGGCTTAATTCCTCATTTTTCAAGTGGAAGCTCTACAGGCACTTCTTGGTAAGGCTATCCCTGACCACACTACCAGAAATTGCAATATTACATTCTCTGTTCTTTTTTTTTTTTTTTTGAGAGTATTTATTTTTTTAAAAAAGAATTATTTAATTTTATTAATTATTATTATTTAATTTGACCAGAGAGAGACAGAGAGGGAAAGTGAGAAAGCAAGCTGCTAGATGCAAGGTGCAAGATGCAATCAGTCATTGCCCATGTAGGAATCTAGCGCCTTAACCACCATGCCACCTGCTGGCTCCAAGTATTTATTTTCTGATATCCTACTATATTTTATTGAGTCCTAAATGTTATCAATGAAGGCTTATTTTATGGACCACCACCATAACAAGAAAATATCACCAGGCAAAGTATGATTCACCATCAGTTTAAAATGCATACTAAGGTGGGTCAGCAGGTGGTGTGATGGTTGAGTAGCTGGACTCCCACATGGCCATCCATAGTTCAAGTCTCAGACCTGGTGACTCACTTTCTCACTTTTCCTCTCCATCTCTCTCTGTCTCTCTTTGGTAAGCACATGTGCCCTATAAGAAATTTTAAAATGACAATAATAAATAAATAAAATGAAATAAATAATTTTTTTAAAAATAAAATGCAAACTAATTTATATATGTTAAAATGTCAAAGAAGTATGTATTAAAAGTCAATGTGGGCTGGTTCCAGGGCCTAGTGGTTAAGAAAGCCAGGTCTCACATTCCAGATCTGGAAGGACACATTTGGTGATTGTGTGGCCAAGATTCCAATGGGATGGAGATACTGGGTAGGAGAGTATGGCATGGCCATGCCCCATTGGGAGGTACTTTCTCCTTCTCTCTCTGTCTTTCCATCCCTCTTTGGTAAGTGCATATGCCCTCTGACAATTTAAACAGTTCTTTTGTCTTTTTTTTTTTTTTTTTCTATAGGGAGCATGCATTCACTAGAGAGAGACAGAGGAGAGAAGAAGAGAAAACACCCTGTACAGGGAATGGTCATGTTACAATCTCTTCTCCATCTCTCCCTCCTTTGGGGATTTTGGGCATGCATACACATGTATCCAGTGTGCTTCCCAAGCTGCTAAGTCTGACATTTAAACTACAGGGTTAGCCATGTGAGATCGAGCTACCTTAACTCCAGGCCATGGAACCAGTGACCCTCTCCACTTTTTTTTTAAAAACCCATGAAACTTGATACCCAATTTACTATTTATTTTGTTCAATGCCCATTTCTGCTACTAAAACATAAACTTCGGGAGAACAAGGGTTCTTGTTCATTTGTTTACTCTCTAAAATAGGGTCTTGAACCTACCAGGTACTCAATGAAAGTGTAAGACGAAGATCCCACCAAAAAGTAACTATGCTAATAAGATCTAAACATTTTAAAAATAGGCATTGTTTAATGAAAACCAGTTCAGTAGTATCACCCCAAGCCTGTGCTTTGCAAATCATCAAAGGAAAGGAAGAGAATATTCTCACTAAAGCTTTTATTTTAATTACAAACATACTCTGTGGCTAAACTTGATAACGTGTTAATACATAGCAACAAAACCTACCTTCATTCTTCCCTTCACAGGGCCAAAGAATATTTAAAAAGGGAAAAGAAAGGATTTAGGAGTAAGCTAATGGTTCATTTTCCCTCCCACTACATAACATAACTCAAAACAAGACAAAAAAAATTCATGAGGCTACACTTGACCTCTGCTTTCTCCCTTTCACCCTGGACCTCTGTAACAGCTCCAGAACAAGCGCAGCTAATCATTTCTAGCATGCGACAGCATTTGGTTCAGATTCCCTTATCAGCATTACTCTTTCTCCTCCTCTATTTGCTCCACCTCTGCCTTAAAGGAGGCCTAGAATGGATCTCAGAGATCAGTGACACGTCCACCACTTCTTCAAACACTTCATGTAGAAAATCTTCCAGAGATGTGATTGCAGGACCCTAGACTTGGAAAATAACTGTCATCAAGACTTTTTACATTTGTTAAAGAAATTCATTTGATGGCATTGCTTGGCTACTGGGCTATGTTTTATTGTTAGAAACCATTTTGTTTTTTAAATGAAAAGTTATAGGCTTTACAACACACTGAAAATAAATTCAATGAACCTCAATTAATTCCATTTGGTAATAATAAATGATTTTTTAAAAAATAACTCCAATTTGGTTTCTCTGGAGAGTATGTATAAAGGAGGTTTCAGTTAGATTTTTGAAAAGTTAATTTTCAAGTTTGAAAGATAGATGTAATATTACAGTAATTTTTAAATGTGCTGCATATAGTCAAAGAGTTTTCATTATGTACAAGTAATGTCACATTTCTTTCTAGTATGTACTTTTATATTTCCCATCATCATTATTTTATTAGTGTTCAGGGTAGCAGCTTCAACTTATCTGTGACATTAAACATGACTTTTAGTTGACACCTAGAAAGAAAATTAAAACTGCTGAAAAGTTGCCTTCTAGAATCAGAATCATTTCAGGTTTCTGACTACAAAAGTACTTTTAAGTACACCCAGTTATTGTATGGGAAGAAAAACTGAAATTCACTTCTTTCTGTTGACCTTTGAAGAATTTTTTTTTATGATTCATTTGAAAAAGTGTCACTTCTTTGAAAGTCAGGCTATTTTTTAAAACTGTATAAATCTATGCTCTGTGATTCACTATGATCCCTGGTCCTTAATCAAAAGCAAGTGTTAGGAAAATTCCTCATGTTTAAATGTTCATTTCTCCCCACATTCACCCAGCTTTTTCATCAGAGTGAGAAAATATGGTACAATTAATATATAAACGGTATGTTCAATTTACACATTTCTCAGATAATTCTTTAGAATTCATTATATTTTATGAAATGACAAAATGAGACACACATACTTCTTAATATAAATTATGATTTTCTGTGTGACTGATTTATTTCCTCTTATTTATTATTTTTTAGAATATAGCAGGATGGCAAGGTGAAAGAAATTTGAAGTAGTTTGAAACACAAAGCATTTTTGGTCATTTAAACAAATACTACATTTTGGTAAATGCTAAGAATTTGGTTTTCTTTGTTCATTTGTAGGGTCTCTGATTTGAAAATTATTTTAATTTTAAATCTATCTTTAACTTTCAGAGTTTTTAGATGTGGTTACGATTGCTGCTAAAGATTTTGTAGTCATATTTTTAAAGAAGAATTTAAAGGTAAAACTGGGGGACCAGCAGTTAGTGTAATGGCTATGTTGCTGGACTCCCATGCAGTTGACCGCGGTTCAAGTCCTGGACCTGGTGGCTTAAACTCATGCCGGGCACGTGTGCGTGCGTGCCCAAGATCCCAAGAGGATAATGAAGGAGAAGGGATTGCGGTGTGACCATCCCCCCAGGGGGTGATTTCTCGCTTTCTGTCTCTCTGTCTCTCTCTGTCTTTCTGGTGAGCGCATGTGCCCTAGAGCAAAAACCTCTCAAAAATAAATAAATAAATAAATAAATAAAGATAAATCTGGAACCAAATCTTAAAACCAAGAGGTAAGTCACAGTCTCCAAACTGATGTTAGGTTAAAGTTAAAAACAAAAAGGTAAATGAGGGCATTGTGAATGAACTAGATGTGAGTCTTGAAATTATTTTAATCTCAACTAAAATACACATTTCTCTGAAGCAAAAATTGCAGGTGTACTTTTTAAAGTTTTAGGCAGCAAAAGTTACCTTCTTTTAGCTTTGAAATTAGTAGCATCATTTAATTTAGAGAGATTTTTGCTAGAGGGTTAGTGAACTCACCAGAGAGACAGAAAGGGAGAAATCTCCCTTTTCCTCCCCGAGAGGGAATGACTATACAGCAATCCCTTTTCTTCCATTCTCCTCTCAGGATCTTGGGCGCGTGCACACCAGCATACACACACACACACACCTGGCATGAATTTCAAGCCATTGGATCTGGGACTCAAACCATGGTAAACTATGTGGGAGTACAGTAATGCAATTTGCTGGTCCCAAGTGGCATTATTTATTACATTGAGACACCCTACTTCCTACTTCAAATCTATCTTTGAAATTTTGGCACTTTAATAAACTTTACCAAAGAGGTGAAAGACCCCTACAAAGAAAACTATGAAAAACTGAAAAAGAAATTGACTCTGATTAAAACAAAAAAAAAAAAAGGGAAGGACATCCTGTGCTTTTAGTTGAATAAATATAATCAAAATGTCAGTTTTACCCAAATTAATTCACCTATTTAATGTGATTCCAATATAATTACCCGAGACATTTTTCACAGAAATAGAAAAAATCATAAAATTTTTCTGGAATAAAAATAATTCCATATTGTCAAGGCAATACAGTGCCAAAAGATTAAATAGGAGGCATCTCACTACCTAACTTTAAAAAGCAGTGATAATTAAAACAGTATAGTACAAGAACAAAAATAGACACATAGATCAATGGAACAAAGTAGAGAATCCAGAAATAAACCTCAAATTATACAGTCAATTGATCTGTGACAAAGGGCACCAGACAATACAATGGAGAAAAGAAAGACTTAAGCAAATGTTGCTGGAAGAGCTAGATATTTACCTGCAGAAAAATGAAACTGGATCCTTATCTCTCATCATTAACAAGAGTCAACTTAAAATGAATCAGAGATTTAAATATAAAGCCTCAAACTCTAAAACTACTAGTATAAAATGTAGGGAGATACCTTTGAAGATACTGGAGTTGGCAAAAATTTCTTAACTACGACCCCTAAAGCACAGGCACTAATTCCCAAAATAGACAAGTGGGGTTACATCAAACTAAAATCCTTCCTCACAAGAAAGGAAACAATAACTGGAGTGAAAAGACAACCCTCAGAATGGGAAAAAATGTTTTCAAATTATTCCTCAGACAAGGAGTTGATGTCTAGAATATATAGGGAACTCAAACAGCTTGCTCATAAAAGAAAAAAAAAAAAGGAACCATGCAACTAAAAAATGAGCAAATGAGCAAATGAGCTGAATAGACAACTCTCCAGAAAGTCTTACAAATGCCCAAAAAGCATATGAAAAAACTTTTGAAATTTCTTGTCATAAGGAAAATGCAAATAAAATCCACAATGAGATACCATTTAACTTCAGTTAGAATGTCTAAGATAAAAAAAAAAAAAAAAAAAAAAAAAAAGAAGAAGTGCTGGTGAAGCTGTGGTGAAATGGAAATACTCTTACACTCTTGATGGGAATGTAAATTAGTTCAACCTCTGTGGAAAACTTGAATATTTTTCAAAAACTTACAGCTAGAACTTTCATATGACCCAGTAAGCTCACTTCTTGTTATTTATCCAAAGAATAGGAAAGCACTCAATCAGAAAGACACTTGTATATCCATGTATATTCCACATTATTCACAGTTGCTAATACATGGAACCAACCTAAGAGTCCCAAAACTGATGACTGGACTGAAAAACTGTGGCACATAGATACTATGGAACATTACAAAGCTATAAGAAACAATACGAACCTATCATTTGACCCAAAGTGGATGAATATGGAAGACTTGGTGTTGACAAAACTGAACCAGACTTTGAAAAATATAGATTGTGCATGCCCACTCAGTTTGTACTAAGTGTCTGCACTTTGTGGAAGAAGTTGAGAGTGCTCAAGAGGTAATGATGGAGAGGATGGTTGTGGATGCTAGAGACTGTAATGGGGAAAGCAATTGGTGGAGAGTGGGTGGTGGAGGGTGGGTATGAGAAAAAAAAATTAGAGGACAATTTTGTCTGCCTAACAATGTTGTCTGGAGGATGGCAGGTGGCATCATGGTTAAGGGTGACGGACTCCCACATGGCCCACCACAATCTGAGTACTGGACCTGTGGCTTGCTTTCTCACTTCCTCTCTCTTTCTCTCATCAAATGAAAATACAGAAATAAATCAATAAAGTTAAATAGAAATCATTCTTTTTTAAAAATTTGTTTTAAAAAAAATGTTATTTGTCATTTAAGCTAGTCTGCAATTGTTTCATGAATGCTTTACCAAATTATTTAAGTTTAAGTGCAATAATATTTGAAAGTAATAAATGATAAGTTTACATTTACAAGAGAAAAACAAATTAAGACCTTTGTTTTTCCTGGTATTGTCTGGAAATAGTTCATTCTGGTATCTGTTTATCTATTTGTCATCAAAAGAGCAGCTTGCCTAAAAGAAAGAACTGACAAGTGTGCAAAATGTTTACAATCTTCATGAAATTTTAGCTTATCATTAGATTATATCTTTAAGTTATTGTTATAAAGATTACCTATATTTTTGGTTATATACAACTTTATAAAAAATGCATAAAATACTAAATTTAGCACTTGAGAAATCATAAGAAAACATTTATTTATATATTAAACTTATTAACTGAGTGAAGCTTTTTGAGCAATAATAATAACTTAATTTGAACAGATATGGAATCATATAGGTTTGAGAAGGAAATGATTTTAAAAATCAAATGTCAAATATTGATTCAGTAAAGACTGAATATAATTACTAACACTTAAATTAGTGACAGCATTTGTAAGAATCTCTTCCAAGGGACCAGCAGGTGTCATAGTGGTTAAGGAACTGGAATCTCACACGGCCAACTACAGCTCACCCGTCATGGACTTGGTAGCTTGCTTTCTCACTTTCCGTCTTTCTGTCTCTCTCTGGTAAGCATACCCAGCCCCACTCTACAGCAAATTAAAAAAAAATAATAATAAATAAAATTAAATAAATAATTCTTAAAAACAAAACACAGAATCCATTCCAAAAGACAACTCTATTAAGTTACTTTTTTAGTCACATGCCATATAACATCATTTTGGTTAACAATGATGGCTCCATACAATTATAATGGAGTGTAAACATTTTATCACTTAACATGGACAGCATATGGTGTAGCAGTTATGTTGCTGGATTCCCACATGGCTGACCGTGCAGTGGCTTGAAAATCACACTGGGCAAGTATGTATATGAGCTCAAAATCCCAAGGGATTGCTGTGGGGCTGGCAGTTGGTGTGGTGGTTAAGGGCAATCATGGCTGACCATGGTTCAAGTCTCAGCCCTGGCGGCTTACTCTCTCACTTTCCCTCTCTCTCTCTCTTGCTCTGTCCCCTTATGGTCAAATTAAAAATAAACAAACATATAAATAAATAAAATAATTCTTTTTAAAAAATGACTGCAAAATAGTGTGCTGTGTTACACCAACAGCAGCTTTACACATCTTGTGTTTATGGAGTCTTTCGGCTACATCATTTTCTCTTGTGCTCAATTTCTTAAAAATAATTATTTACTTAATTTTATTAATTATTATTATTAAATTTCCTACAGGGCACGTGCACTCACCAGAGAGAGTTGAGAGAGAGAAAGAGGGAACGTGAGAAAGCAAGCCATTAGGTTCAGTACTTGAACCACAGTCTGCCGTATGAGAGTCCAATGTCTCCATGATGTGGGAGTTCAGTATCTTAACCTCCATGCTACCTGCTGGCCTGTCTTGTGCTCAATTTGATCTTGTTTTGTTTATCATGGCTCTTCCAGCAAGATAAGATGGGGAGAAGGAAGACAGACATGTTGATAATTCTGCGCAAGACAAGACGTGGAGAAGGAAGACAGACATGTTGATAATTCTGATTTTGTGTAGACCTAGGCTAATGTGTTTGTGTCTTAGCTCTTAAAAAAATTTTGATTGAAACTTCAAAAAGTAGAAAATAGTGTGGGCCAGCAGGTGGTGTAATGGTTAAGGCATTGCAACTCCACATGGCTGACTATGGTTAGAGTCCTGGACCAGTAGCTTGGGAATCACACCAGGTGTGTGTGTGTGTGTGTGTGTGTATGCCCAAAATCCTGAGAGGAGAATGGAAGATAAGGGATTATGGGATGGCCATGCCCTCTGGGGGGTGATTTCTCACTTTTTGTCTCTCTCGTCTCCTGTGAATGCATGCTCCTTATGCCAGAAACCTAAACTAGTAATAATAATATAGGACTTCATCGAACAGCATGTGATTAATTTCCGCCTGAGTCATATAACCACTGCACAATGAATTTAGAGGAGTACGTGAACACTGTGGGATGACCTGAGCTTTTGAGGACTCAATAATATGACTGTCTTATTACATTAAAGTAATGAGACGAAGTTTATCTTCTCTTGCTAAACTGTAGGATATGAGATTGAGAATCATTGCTGGGAAGTCATTGTCTAGTTTGATTACAGGTTAAACACCTCCTTTATCACCTCAGTAAAACAGTAACAAGGTATTACACATTTGGTGATCATTTACATTATTATTTATACTATGTTTGCATTACTTCATTTGATTCTCTGAAGATAAAGAGAAAACATATTTACTTTAATCTCTTCTTGATATTTTGTAGCCTCTTTTTATCTTACAGTATTTGAATACACTAATTTAAAAAGGAATGTAGATTTTCAGATAGATTTTCTAAACCACATTTATATCCCTCCTGCAGAAAACAGTGAGATGTAAGTGTCTAGTCATACTTACAGAGAGTAGCTGGGGCTCTTGTGCTCAGTCTATATCTGAATGTTCTTTCCCACATCATAGAACTGTAAACTTCAAAACTTTTTATTACAAAAAGAAACAGTTACCTTAGAGCATATGTATATTGCTAATATGCTTTTTTTAAAAAAAGTTTGCATTCAGGAGAATTTGCCAGACAACCATAGGCGTGATTAGGCAAGGCAGACTACCACGAGAGAAATTTAGGGGGATGACTAAAAATTAAAATGAAATAAAATGCAAAAAAATTAAGATGAATTTTAATGTTTTCTAATAGTGGTAAAATAAACAAAAAGTGCTAATAAAGAGTAAATTGGTATGAGTCAGTTCTGTAGCCTGGTGATTAAGGAAGCCTGATCCAAAATAGCTGATGGCATGGGTTGAGTCCTGGACCTGGAAGCTTGAGAAATACTCCAGGCATGTTTGTGTGCATGTAGAGGGTGAAAGAGAGAGAGGGAAAGAAATTGTAGTGTGTCCATTGCCCATGCAGCCTTCTCCCTCTTCAGTTCCCTTTCCCTCTCCCTCTCTTTTGCAAGACATGCACCATCTAGCAAAAAACGAAAACAAAAACAGGTGAGAAAATCTGTGGGGAAAACTATATATATAATACACATGTGTCTGTATATATGTATATATATTTTACACAATACATATATGTATATATAATACATGAGTCTGTGTGTGTACGTGTGTGTGTGTGTGTGTATATATATATATATATATATA
>NW_006159570.1:542306-546441 GCF_000334495.1 Tupaia belangeri chinensis
TGTGTGTGTGTGTGTGTGTGTGTGTGTGTGTGTGTATATATATATATATATATATATATATATATATATATATATATATATACCTCTGTGTGTGTGTATATACATATATATATATATATATATCAAGAACTTTAGATAAATATATATATATATATCAAGAACTTATGTAAAAAAGGTTTAAAATGATCTAGCATTTTAATCATAAATTTTTAAGTTTCATTCATTCATTCTTTTTCTAGTGAGAAGGAGACAGAGAAAGAGGATGAGAGAAGAATAAGCATTCTCAACAGGGTCTCATGCTCCTTTCCTTCCCTCCACGTCTTTCTAGCCAAGATAATGGGCAGGAACCCATGTGACCAGTATGTGCAGGTCAACCCAGGAATAGAACCTGAATCTTCATATGGCCTCCAGCCATATGAAATAGCACTGAGTATTGTGCTACTGTTGTGCTAGCATGATGGGGCCCCAATTTTATTTCTAGGGAGTTTATTTTTTCTCTTTTCTTGCTTCTTTTTAATTTTTTAGGCAGAATCTCGCTAAGTTACAACTATCCTACCTCACTTTCCCAAATGGGACTATAAGTTTGCGACACCAAAGCTGGTTCTTCTCTAGAAAGGATCTCACCATGGTGCCTAGGCCAGCCTCGAGTTTCTGATCCTCCTGCCTCATCCTCTCTAAGTCACTGTGATTACAGGTGGATACCACTTTCAGGCCTTTAGGTTGGACTGGGAAATGAACCGTGGCCTCCCATGCGAGCCCAGCTTGCTAAGCACAGCAACTTAGCAGTGCTGTGCTACAATATCTGTGCTTCTAGAATTTTCTTATTTTAAGAAAATGGTCAAAGATTAATGACCAAAATAGCAATCATGGTATTTATTATAGCTAAAGATAGAAACAATATTTTTTTCAAAACTTCGTGGAGTTTAATTGAGCAAATCTTAACATGATTCAAATGGAGCAGTTTCCCAGGATGACTTTTGAGCAACTCCAGGTAGCTTTGTGGTCATGTGAAAAAGGAAAGCGATGTGTGAACAAATGGAAAAGGTATATATAAAAAATGAAAGTGAAGGAATGAGGTAGACCATCAGTTGGATTGATTACATGCAGCAGTTTGTCTGCATGAACACAGTTTAAAAGGCGGGATGCCCGTGATTACTGAAGCCTAGCTGCTGTGATTGACTGTAACCTAGCAACTAACCAAAAAAAAAGGACCTTATCTGAATGAAGCTGCAGTTTGTTTATGGAAACCCAGCAGGAGTACAGAGGCCTTTTCGTTATTTTAATTTTTTAACAATTATTCCCGCTTCTTGGTCAGCCTCTCAATTTTGAAAGATTGACCAAAACTTAGGGCACTGGCACCACTCTCTGTCACCATCATAAATGACGTTTTCTTACTCCCAGTGTAGAAATCCCAACCCGTGTGGAATTCAGAAATTTTCTTATAGAATTCATAAGTCACAATGTCACATGAGTTGAACAGTTCCTTTTCTGTGTTCTCCCTGATCCAGTTGAAGCTAGATTTTTTTCAGTATTTGATGGAAACAATTTAAATAAATACTTATAAAAAGTGGTAAGGTACATTATAAGTGATCTATCTGAGACAATATTATAAAATGATTATCATTTGTTAATAAAGGAGTTCTATTACATAAACATGCTCAGGATAGACATCATGGAAAAAAAGAATATAAGTTTCCTGTGCAGTATCATTTCAACTGTGCAAAAAAACCGTACAAATAAAAGGCTGGTTATATCTAGACACGACAGGCTGGTTCCCACATCCAGATTCCCACATTCAAACCATTAGAATTTCTTTTTTTTTTCCTGCACCGAGCTCCATTTTATGAGAAAGAAATAAATCATCAGAAACTAAGTTAATGTGAAGGATTTGTTTAAAAGTGCACATCCCAAAGTAGGTCTGTGGGGAGTGAGTTTATTCTTCTACAGCTCTTAAAAATGACATGTTTAATGGTGACCCTGAGGCATGTTACATTCTAAGGCGCCTTCTGAATCAAGGATGGTTTTGCTCAGTATGGTTTTAATATGAGGTGAGCATATTGTCTTCTAATGTTTTTGAAATTGGTGGCCTACAGATGGGATATACATAACTCATCTGTAAGGAAGAGAGCCAATTAGCCAGAATACGACAGTCTCTCATTCCTATGGATAATCAAGGACTGATAATATTGTGGTGGCAAGCTTTATTTACTTAAAAAGTTGAATTTTTATTAATATTTGCCTAATTAGTGGATCATACATGGTCCCAAATAGACTCCCACATGAGAAGGTCTACATGTGAATGATGAGAATAAAGCAGCTTCCAACTTTCTTTAGGCGACATAAAAAACCAAGTTTGCCAATTGAAGGGACAGTTTCCACTGATAACATATGGGTAATAAGAGAAGAGACCACCGCCACTGTGTTTCATCCAGGCTACTGCCTCTTCTCTGTGAGTCTCCCCCATGGTGGAGCTTTCCAGAGCTACCAGTAGAAGACCGGCATCCCTTTAAGAACTGAAAGGCTCCTTTTCTTACCCTGAACTGCCATGTGTTTTGAGTTGATGTCTATCCTTAAAAGGTTTTTCAAAGTGGCTACAGGGCTTTGCCCATAGATGAACCTTTGGACCTGCTTCTGAAGACTGTCATCATGGCCATTCTGGGTATTTTAACAGCTTAGTTTGCAATTAGAATATATACTTCAATATGGCCTAGGATCAAATATGAACTCCAAATTGAAGACAAACGTTTAAACAGTTGCCTAAAATGTTTCCCTTTGATTTTTGTCCAAAACAACAGCTCAATTTTGTGTGGCACGTTTTTGAATTCCGTGGACAAAACTGGCAGGTTTTCCAGATCCAGGTATTTGAGAATCTTTTTTTCTACTGATGATCTGACATGTAATATCAGAGCATTCTGAGGGATGGTCAATTGTTCCTGAAACTTCACTAGGTTTTGCTCCTTGACTGTTTTGTGTATCTGCATTAGTGAGGATCAATCATTTGAGATCTGTGCTAGACTCCAGTGAAGATGAGAGTTGTCCTTGCAACTAAATTCTTCTGGAAAAGGAAGTGTTTTTTTCAGTTCAGTTTGTCAGATGGCAAGCATTTTGCTGAGTATCTGAAAGAAAGGAATAAGCACAGAGAAGAATCCTGGAGGCCCTTTACATTTGACTCAGGATGAACCAAGAAGATGGCTGAATGCTTATTGAATTATCAATAAAGAAGTGAGTGTAAATTATGTGACAAAAATGATAAAGTAGGGTTAGAGGGGCAATTTCTACGGTATGAATTAATAGAGAAAATAAAGACTAGAAATATTAATAGGGGCTAGATTTAAACAAAGTAGTTGTAGGGAGATTTGAACCAGGTCTTAAATGAATTAAATTAGGTCCAGTTTTCTGGAGAAGTGAGGTTGGAACAGGAATACTGTGTCTGTTCATTTACAATAGAACAATACGAAAGGATTCTCTATGAGACAAAGCATATCCTTCTAATTGTGCAAAGGCCTTTCCAGTCATGGACATGGCAAAGAATGCACTCTTGTGCAGTGAAGAGCCAGTATGCAGGTAACTTGTTTCTCAGAATCTTTTAACAACTCACACTACCATTGGTCAGATATATGAAATATATTTTTAATACTGAAGTCAAAATTCATTTCTCTGGGGCTGGCAGGTAGCAAGGTGGTTAAGGTGCTAGATCCTCACATGGCTGATCATGATTTGATTAATTAATCCTTCCTTAAACTAAGCCTCCTCTGTACTTTTCTTTTATTGCATTAATTAATTCATTTGTTCTATACATATCATTGAGACTATACTTTGTCTCTGACATTGTGCTTAGTGTTAGAGATTCAAAAAAAATTCCCCAGGGCCAGAAGATGGCGTAGTGGTTGACTCCCACATGGCCAGCCATGGTTTAAGTCCCAGACCGAGTGGCTTGAAATCATGCCAGGCATGTGTGCTTGCATGCTCAAGATCCCAGGAGGAGAATGGAGGAGAAGGGATTACAACATAGCTGTCCCCACCTCCAGAGGGTGGGGTGATTTCTCACTTTCCCTCTCTCTGTCTCTGTCTCTTTGTTGAGCACACACACCCTAAGGCAAAAATCTCTCTCTCTCTCTCTATATATATATATATA